>NC_052313.1:51026163-51201163 GCF_016432855.1 Salvelinus namaycush
AATAACGACACTGAAGAGTTCGTCTCGAGCCTAACAACACCCGTGCCAATATATCCTCCAAACACTTCTCGAGCTTTATCACTTAATTAAATGTCTGCATTATTCTACCTGTTTCAATACAGACCACTAACACCTTGTGTTGCTATCATACTCACTAAACTTCTAGGCATGAGTTTCACTCACTCATAATCCTATTTGTACCTCTCACTGCACATTGGTGACTGCACTCTCACTGCACTCCTGGTGTGAAAAGCTATTCTGAACAGTGATAAGTTACAACCATTAAATAGAGCATCAACAACATGAAGGCCTCTATTGTTGACAGTTTCCTGGAGAAAGGTGCCCTTAGCAGCATAAAGATAGCACTGGCTGTCCACACAGAGGGAAGAGGGCACATTAACCCAGTCAGGAAGACTTCATTTCTGGAAACTTGCTTCCTTTCCCCTGTATTTGATGGCAACTTATTGTGGTGGTCAAAGGACAGGATACAGATGTAAGATCTTATGTACAACTTGTAGTATACAACTTGTAGTTCATTTGAAATTTAAAAAACGCTTCTGATGTTTGTAATTTCCACTTTTCAGACAGAAATTTCCGACTTGATTTTCCCTTACGTAAAATGTATCAACGCCTACAAAGATGGCCAATAATTATAATCCACATAATCATTCACATTTCCTGTTGCTGCAGGATTATTTTCCTGCTGTAGCAAACTGGCTCAAATGAAGATCCTACATCTGTAGGTCAAAGTACTATGGTGGAAACAAGGCAGAGCTACTGTAGGTATCAGCAGTGGTGGCTCAGCTACTATCTGGAAACTTCTGATCTGCAAGGGCAGGGTGTGTCAGATCATTTTATTAACAACAGTGGGGAAATCACTGTCCTCCGCTGTTGAAACAAATCAAATAAGTCAACAGCAATTAAAGGATATTTCCACTCAACAACAAAAAATAGCAAAGTGTCTCCTGCCACATCTTCATGAGGATGCAAAACGCCTCATCATCATGATGTGGCAACTAACAGTTTGCTTCACTGCTCACATGCAAAAGATTTTGGGAATAAAATAACAAAATATCGTTTTTCAATGAATTTTTCCTTCACCGGTAATTGATATAAATGTACTGTATGATATGTTATCAGTAAAGGACTCATGCATGCTGGCTAGGTTTTGTCATTGAGACAGTATGCTGTAGCTGTCGTTTCAAGGGCCAAACACAAGCCTTGAAGGTCTGAAAGGTCCTTACACATTATGTGGTCCTCTTTTAGTCCCCGACTCCCTGCAACCATCCGTCTAACTAAAGCATTGGCCCACTTCCTGGCTTAATCAGGCTTAACAGGGGCAGTCTGATTCAAGGCTCTAAAATTAGCAGCCGGCAAGGCACTGGTAGCCTTCCAGGGGATGTCCAGCTCTTATTTAGTAAAACTCTGCATTGCTATGGTTGCTACACTTAGAAGTGCTGATCTATGATCAGGACCCCTCTGTCCATGTCATATTACTCATTATAATCTAAAAAGCCAAACTGATCCTAGATCAGCACTCATACTTTGGCACTACTCTTACTTAGTAAAACACTGCTGCATTGCTGGCTGCTACACTTAGAAAGAGCTGGCTACTGCAGCACAAAGCTGATCGACCTTGCAGCCTAATCAAGCCCAAATGTGGAGGAAGTCAATGCTCTTTAAGGTTACAGTAGAGAGCAGACCTTTAGAAAGGTCTAAGATTAGAAATGAAGGGCAAAGGTTAGCTGATTGGCCAGTGGTACTGTAGTTACTGTACACATGTAAGAGTGAAGGACAAGGTTTACTTGAGCTTTAGTGAATTGACTAGACATTGATGCCCAGTTTGCCAACCTAAGGTGAGCTGTAACAGATTTGCATTTGTAAAACGGGCTGGACATCTGCCCAACCGGCCAATCAGAGGTCTAACTTATATAGAGGTCAGAATTGTAATGTAATCGATGATATGACAGCAATACAACTTTTCCTCTCCTATGTAAAACATGTTGTACACTGCATTAGATTGAGATTGACAGGGCCACATTGTCTGGTGCCTGTCGTGGCCTGCACTGTACATCCACATCCACCGTCTGTAATATGAGGCACTAGGCCATGCACTCTCATATACCAGACACATGACACCTATAGGCTTCATACAGCTATAAGCATTGCACACGTTGGCAGGCTTCCATAGGTCTATTACTGACCACCTGGATCTTGCAGAATGCCAAGAATACACCACCTATCATCTCAAATATACTTATCATCTCAGATCATGTCAATGCTACTTTGACAGGTTATGGTGTACAATTCCAGCTGATCTAAATTCCATACAGTCAGTTCACATTCACACTCTGCCTGGGCTGAGTAGTCTAAAGAGTAGAAGCTTGAAGACAGGTGTGTGAAGTTTTTTTTTGCAGAGTCAGGAAACGCAGAAGTCGCCTTCGTCATGTCTAGCTTGTTTTACAGTAGACTACCGTCTAATATGGTAGTACAGTATGGGTTGTTTTACAGTAACCTACCGTCTAATACAGTATGGGTTGTTTTACGGTAACCTACCATCTAGTACAGTACTGGTTGTTTTACGGTAGCCTACTGTCTAATATGAGAGTAAAGCATGGGTTATTTTACAGTAGCCTACATATGATACGCTATTACAGTATGGGTTGCTTTACAGTAGCCTACCACCTAATACGGAAGACAGTATGGGTTGTTTTACAGTAGCCTACTGTCTAATACAGTAGAACAGTATGGGTTGTTTTACAGTAGTCTACTGTATAATACGGCAATACAGTATGGGTTGTTTTACAGTAGCTTACCATCTAATATGGTAAAACAGTATGGGTTGTTTTACAGTAGTCTACCGTCTAATACGGTAGGACAGTATGTCTTTTTTTTTACAGTAGCCTACCGTCAAATATGGCAGTATGGATTGTTTTACAGAAGCCTACCATCTAATATGGTAGGACAGTATGGGTTGTTTTACAGTAGCCTAACATCTAATACAGTAGGACAGTATGGGTTGGTTTACAGTAGCCTACCGTCTAATACAGTAGGACATTATGGGTTGTTTAACAGTAGCCTAATGTCTAATATGGCAGTACAGTATGGGTTGTTTTACAGTAGTCTGCAGTCTAATACGGTAGGACAGTATGGGTTGTTTTACAGTAGCCTGCAGTCTAATACGGTAGAACAGTATGGGTTGTTTTACAGTAGCCTACAGTCTAATACGGTAGAACAGTATGGGTTGTTTTACAGTAGCCTGCAGTCTAATACGGTAGGACAGTATGGGTTGTTTTACAGTAGCCTGCAGTCTAATACAGTAGGACAGTATGGGTTGTTTTACAGTAGCTTACCTTTCCTGTGTCTCATTCTAGTACAGAACTAACTGTATATAGTCTCTGGGGACAGACATTTAACATAAACTGCTAGCCAGTGGCAACACACTAAATATTTGGTTTCCCTACATAACAGGGTGTGCCTCCAGGCTCGGTAGCTGCACGGTAGAGTCGAGTGGTGGTGGCGGTGGGGTTTCTGGGCTCTGGCTACATTGGCTGGTACTGTACAGTAACTACAGTGAGTGGTGGTGGGGTTTCTGTGCTCTCTCAGTGAGTGCAGCCTGACAGCCTGTTGACTGTCTTTATCAGTTCTTCACCAGCACCATGTGGTCAGTGAGAGGCTGAGAGCAGTCAGATGGATGGCTCCAGAGCAGAGGGCAGTCAGGTCGTTCCCATAAAGATACAGGCCTACCAACGTCAGAGAAATGAACTCTAGTTCCACTAGAGATGGTGATACAGGCTTTGGTTCCACACAGTTTCACTGCTGTTGAAGTTGATGTAAGCTACGTACATAAAAGGGTCGTTCCATTTGATTTCAATCACTTTTTGACTGCAACCTTTTTGATTTGAACTAAATTTTCTTTACATATTTGCAATTTTCGGACCTGAATGCCAAAGCATTTAGGAGATAGAGGTGCTCAAAGTTGACCCATGTTGCATACTACACCCTGCCATGAGACATCCATGTCTTCATCACTGGAAAATATAAACCGTTGAGTTTAATATCATTTAAAAGCTTACAAACAGGGTTGTCAAAATATTTAATCATTTTCTTAAAAAAAAATGTTTTATGAAAATGATTTTTCCTTTAACATCAAATATCTAAAAACACGTAAACTCAGATTCTTTTCATTTTCGCATATGTTGTAGCTTAGATCCTATTTTACGTCATCTGATGTTTGTGTTGCTCCCGTCATCGGTTGAGACACAGTATAGAATACAGACATGGATGTCTCATGGTAGGGTGGCATCTGCAAAATGGCTCAACTTCAAGCACCTTTATCTCCTAAATGTTTATCTGCTTCAGAAAGTCACTTTCTGACCACTTCTAACATGGGTAAATATGTATGGGAAGTTACATCCAAAACTAAAGGGCTGTGGTCAAAAAGGGATTGAAATCAAATGGAACGACCCGTAAGTCTATCCACAGGCTGGGAATTGTACTGTAGAGACATGTGTCGTTGGTATTGAATGGCGAATGGATTAAACATAGCCTATCATTTGAAGTCATCGTTTTATAGACGATCTGCAGAAGAGGATCCACAGTGATAACGGATTACAGTACATTGCTTCGAAACCACAAACATCTGCTATTGACTCAGTGCATTGTCATCGCACTAGTATGCATAGCACGTACCAAAGGATTCATGTGACCAGCTTAACATTTACGTTGTCCATCAGAAATAACCCCCGGTCAAAGTGGCCTCGACTCGCAGACCGTTTTTGTAAAGTGCTGCTGCTACCCCTTTTTTTCCCATTCATGTCCGATAATGGTATCAGGCTTGACCTCTGACCAGTAGGCATACCAGACAGAGTCAGACAGCAACTGGAATGATCAAGACAAGTGGAGAAGAGGCTAGGTCAGGGAGGGAAACATGAGACCCCCCCACTCCTCTACCCACCCTGCTACACTGATCTATTCCAGACCTTTAAGGCCCTTCACCACCTCTCCCATTCTAGCCCTGTAAAAATAGACCCTCTTTTTCACTAGCAAGAACACTAAGTAAGGCTATAGTCTAAATTCATGAGGCATGTAAATGTGTAGCGCTAAATAAAGCACTGCTCGTCAGTGAGGTGTGTGGGACATTGACAGGACGAGACAAGTATTTCCGCAACACTTTATTTCTTTAAAGTGTCAATTACATT
Organism: Salvelinus namaycush; assembly: GCF_016432855.1. Lineage (NCBI taxonomy): Eukaryota > Metazoa > Chordata > Actinopteri > Salmoniformes > Salmonidae > Salvelinus > Salvelinus namaycush. The sequence goes on from NC_052313.1 coordinate 51,031,365, forward strand.
AGAAATATTACAGTTGTGTTAAAAAACAACACCAAGTGAATGAAGTGCATTTTGCAGCAATTCAAGTTTTCAATAGTTTGACAGACAATGATATATTATACACAACATGAATAATGCTTTGCTAGATTTTTTAGATTTTTTCAATCTAGTCTAGACTTGAGCAATGTACATTATGTGAAAAGCACTCAAGTGTAAACTTAGTTATTTCCATGAGATATCTATTTCAGGAGATATCAAAAAACAGTACCGTATAAACACGTAGAAATACAAAAGTATAAAAAAAGAAAAAGTCTGAACAAAAGGTTGCATTTTGTTAGTGAAAAAAACTACTTTTCAGAATTGCACTTTCCACCTTAGCTCTAAATTGTGTATTCACCACAGTGAATATCCTCGTTCTAACTAGTTGATAAATAACTAGTTAGTCTTTCTAAAAAGCAGCTTGTTCATCAAACCAATCCTTATCCTCAACTCCTCAACTGCAATAATACAGTACTTCTAATACAGTCTTAGTTCGAGTTTTTACTATTCCTCCTCTTCTTACTCCTCTTCTTCTTCCTCCTCCTCCTCTTCTTCCTCTGTCACCACATCATCATCATCATCCCCCAGTCCAAAGCCCATTTGGTACAAGATGACCTCCACGTCTTCTGTGCACAGTGTAAGGTGCTCCATGTTCTCGAACCCAGGCTCGGGCCTCTCTAATTTGGAGCCTTTAGCTGCCTCTTTGGCCTGCGCGATCAGCTCCTTCCCACTAATCAGGAACTCGGCTGCATTGCCCTTCTCCATGGTCTGGGCCGCCTTCTCCTTTAGGTTGATACTAGCCTGGAGCTGCTCCGTGTACCTCTCCACCAGGGACCTCAGCAACCCCAGCTTCCTCTCCTCCTCCTGGGTGATCTTTTCCAGGAGCTGGCCCTTACGTTCCTCCAGGATGGCATAGAGCAAGTCGAAGCTCTCCCCCAGACGTCTCTTCTGAAGCTGGCTGTTCTCCTCGATGCTCTTGCATGTGTCCTCCATCTGAGCCATCACGGCCTGGACACAGCTGTTACCCGCCGCAAGGAGATCTACGGCGTTCCGCAGCTCGGCCTTCTGGGTATCGTAGATGCTCTGCAGGGGTGACACTTCACAGTCCTTGTGCTGGCCGAACACTTTGCACATGGAGCAGGTGGGCGTCTGGCAGGTCACACAGTAAATATTGATGCGCTCGTCCTCGTGCTCCGTACACATGGGCTCCTTGGTGTCTTTGTCCTTCAGCGGTGGGTCTGCAACGTTACCTCCTACTTCTCTGACGCCGCTCTCCGGCTGCTGCTTGTAGATATCAATGATGTTCTCCACCAGCAGGTTCCTCTGCAGGCCGTAGACGCCGTGGCGGTCCAGGACGACCTCGAAGCGGCAGGTGGGGCAGCGGAAGATGCCCCCGGAGTAGTGGTAAGGGTTGCGGGAGTCGTAGAGGTCGCTGGCGCAGCCGCGGCACAGGTTGTGTTGGCAGGGCAGGATGACTACGGGCTTCTGGAACATCTCCAGGCAGATGGGGCAGCTCAGCTGGCTCTCCAGGCTCTCCCTGGGGCTGGGCTGGTGCGTCACCTGGCCGGTCTGGATATCCATCTGGATAGATGGGTTTCTCTGTTCTCACAAGGTATAAGTCCTTCAAGTTCTGAGTGGGTGGCCTAGGCGCTTCCTCTTAGGTGGTGTGGCTCTTTCTCTGTGTCTGTCTCTCCTTCTATTGCAGTCTGGTATAGTGACTGCTTTCTCCACTTGGTTTATTTTGATCTAGCCACTCTCCGGCCACAGCTGACGATTTATACCGCTGGGCTGGCCGTGACACCCGAGCCTCCACGCGGTCTGAGGCACCGGTCCCACCCTTTGCTTGTTTGCAAGGCTCAATTCTGAGATAATTAACCCCTTCTGGCCCCGGCACATGCTTAGCAACACCCACCGTCCCGCCCTCCCCTCTCTCTCTTTCTGTGGGAGGGGCTAAATCAAATAGACAGCTGGCCAAACAACCTCCTTGTGACAGGGTAAGGTCCCGCCAATAACAACATGTCTCGTCACCCACCACACCACAAGACACGACGATGGTCATTCACATCTGTTTACATCTTTGATTGACCCCTTTTGGCCTCTGCAGAAATAGGTCACACGTAATGCATATCCCTTCTCATAGCCAGACATTAGGTATGTTATAAATTAATCTCTCGTGGACAGACTACGTAAACATAAATCAAGCATCTGACCAAATGATGGAAGATTTTAGTTTCTGGGTTAACGGAGATTAGCGATAACATAAACATGTCCACATTCTGGCGTTATACAGAGAAATTGTAAACATGCTGGTTTCCTTGAAGATGCTCTAGCAGACTGTAAATATAATCCATGGCTGACAGAAAGAAATGCAGATTTGACAGAGTAAACAACGTAGAAATAGAATGAACACAAGTTGTAAAATCCACATAGTTTGTAATAGAGCCGGTAGAATGTGCCATATTGCTCTACTATATGTCTACAGAGAAGAGTGACTGAGCTGGTAGTACACACTATAGAAATCGAATGACATGTCCTATCCTCTGCCATGTTCCCCTCCCCCCTCTTCCTTTACCCTGTACCCCTGCATAGCCTAAAAGACAGATTGTGTGTGTGTGTTGCACAACTCTGGAAAGTTTGGGGGTTGTAAACATGAAGTTATGTGCCCTCATTGACACCCCAGCAGGACACGGTCGACCCAGCCCGGGCGACCACAGCAGCTTGTGCAACACTGTCACACACCACAACACAGTACATCCATGGTACTCATTGTGCCGCTCTGAAAACCAGCAACAACAAAATAACAGGTGTTGTACACAGGAGGGGTGTACTCATGCACATGGGCTTAGTTGCAGGGGTGGTATCCCAAATATTTCCACCGTGGAGGGGTGTTGTCAGGTTGTGACACGTTGGAGGTGTAGGGGGACTTTAGCCACGTGGGTGTAATCATGTCAACATGCTGGATATGGCTTAGAGAAGGAGATGGGGCCTATCGTCTGTAGTTTAGGACAGACACACAGTATACTGACTGTCATCTCTACCTGCACTGGTTCACAGGTACTGTAGTTTAGGACAGACACACAGTATACTGACTGTCATCTCCACCTGCACTGGTTCACAGGTACTGTAGTTTAGGACAGACACAGTATATTGACTGTCATCTCTACCTGCACTGGTTCACAGGTACTGTAGTTTAGGACAGACACAGTATACTGACTGTCATCTCTACCTGCACTGGTTCACAGGTACTGTAGTTTAGGACAGACACAGTATATTGACTGTCATCTCTACCTGCACTGGTTCACAGGTACTGTAGTTTAGGACAGTCACACAGTATATTGACTGTCATCTCTACCTGCACTGGTTCACAGGTACTGTAGTTTAGGACAGACACACAGTATACTGACTGTCATCTCTACCTGCACTGGTTCACAGGTACTGTAGTTTAGGACAGACACAGTATACTGACTGTCATCTCTACCTGCACTGGTTCACAGGTACTGTAGTTTAGGACAGACACAGTATATTGACTGTCATCTCTACCTGCACTGGTTCACAGGTACTGTAGTTTAGGACAGTCACACAGTATACTGACTGTCATCTCTACCTGCACTGGTTCACAGGTACTGTAGTTTAGGACAGTCACACAGTATACTGACTGTCATCTCCACCTGCACTGGTTCACAGGTACTGTAGTTTAGGACAGTCACACAGTATACTGACTGTCATCTCTACCTGCACTGGTTCACAGGTACTGTAGTTTAGGACAGTCACACAGTATACTGACTGTCATCTCTACCTGCACTGGTTCACAGGTACTGTAGTTTAGGACAGACACACAGTATACTGACTGTCATCTCTACCTGCACTGGTTCACAGGTACTGTAGTTTAGGACAGTCACACAGTATATTGACTGTCATCTCTACCTGCACTGGTTCACAGGTACTGTAGTTTAGGACAGACACAAAGTATACTGACTGTCATCTCTACCTGCACTGGTTCACAGGTACTGTAGTTTAGGACAGACACAGTATACTGACTGTCATCTCTACCTGCACTGGTTCACAGGTACTGTAGTTTAGGACAGACACAGTATATTGACTGTCATCTCTACCTGCACTGGTTCACAGGTACTGTAGTTTAGGACAGTCACACAGTATACTGACTGTCATCTCTACCTGCACTGGTTCACAGGTACTGTAGTTTAGGACAGTCACACAGTATACTGACTGTCATCTCCACCTGCACTGGTTCACAGGTACTGTAGTTTAGGACAGTCACACAGTATACTGACTGTCATCTCTACCTGCACTGGTTCACAGGTACTGTAGTTTAGGACAGTCACACAGTATACTGACTGTCATCTCTACCTGCACTGGTTCACAGGTACTGTAGTTTAGGACAGACACACAGTATACTGACTGTCATCTCTACCTGCACTGGTTCACAGGTACTGTAGTTTAGGACAGTCACACAGTATACTGACTGTCATCTCCACCTGCACTGGTTCACAGGTACTGTAGTTTAGGACAGTCACACAGTATACTGACTGTCATCTCCACCTGCACTGGTTCACAGGTACTGTAGTTTAGGACAGACACACAGTATACTGACTGTCATCTCTACCTGCACTGGTTCACAGGTACTGTAGTTTAGGACAGACACACAGTATACTGACTGTCATCTCTACCTGCACTGGTTCACAGGTACTGTAGTTTAGGACAGTCACACAGTATACTGACTGTCATCTCCACCTGCACTGGTTCACAGGTACTGTAGTTTAGGACAGACACACAGTATACTGACTGTCATCTCCACCTGCACTGGTTCACAGGTACTGTAGTTTAGTTCACCTGTAGCCCAGATAGCTCACCTGTGGATGCTGTGTCGGATATCACATCTTCATTATTATCTTGTGTGTAATGATATCATCACTGAATGGTGCTTTCTAGTACACAACATTTGATTTTGAATCATGAATAGATCATCCATCCTTTCATCTGTTCAGCCCAGAAAACACTCAGAAAATATACATTCACAGTTTGAATATATCAACAGCCATGTAACTGACCACTCCAGCATCCCTAGAGTACCACAACAAACGCATGAGGTAGTGGTGATGCAAGACTTCTCTGAACCTGCCTGTCCCAGTCCTTCCAGTAATGTTGAGAGACAGAGTCATGTGCTGCCAGGTCCTGCAGGGGGGGGGGGGGGGGGGGGGGTGCTGTGGGACAGGTGGAAGGGAGTGGACAGGGTAGACAGTGCACTTCAGAGAGAGATATACATGTGTGGTTCCAGGAGACCAGTGGCGGGGTGAAGGGTCACACTCCTCAAAATGTCAGCAGGCTCATCCCAGGCCAAGGTCACTGGCACCAGTGAATGATGGAGGGAGGAGCTACGGGAGGGCGGGCTCATTGTAATGGCTGGAATGGAATACATGGAACGGTATCAAACACATCAAAAGTATGGAAAGCACATGTTTGACTCCATTCCATTGATTCCATTCAAGCCAATACAATGAGTCCGTCCTCCTATAGCTCCTCCCACCAGCCTCCACTGACTAGCACTAATAATAAAACCCTAGCCTGGAATCCAAACGTATATGCATGGAACAGAGCAAACTCCAGGCTAGACCGAGAATGTGGTTATGTGTTGTTGTTGTTGTTGTTGTTTGTGTTTGTTGATTTTCTGTTTCTTGTTGATCACTTTATCACTGAATTAGATGTTTTTATCTCGGAACCCAGGACCAACTGTTGAATGCGGTGGCCAACTACTCGATTAGTTGACAGTTGCGTTAACAGTGTGTCATGAGAGACTTATGTACACATTGCTAAAAACATTGTGTCAACTCTTCTATGACATCATCAGTGTGTGCCGGGTTACCAAGGTAAATAGTCAGTCATGAAACGAACCACTAGATGGCGAACCTTACCATTTATCTGATGAGACAAGTTGTATCATTGACCGCCTAACACATCTTCTGGCATGATGCGTGAGTGGGTTTGAGAAAGACTGACAACTTTTTTCCACACAGACACACCCTTAAATGTCAGTTGTTTGGAAACTAAATGAATTTGTTTCCCCCCTATGGCACAATAACATATCCAATGAGACTGAGTAAGCTGAGAGAATGTTTGTGTTCTTGTGACAATCAAAGATAAACAATCAAATGTATGTTTCCTCTGTGGTGCCACTCAGATACATATCAGCTGTCCCATCGCCGTGTCAGAGCCCTGCCAAAAAGAATGATCCATTGTGCTGTTGTGTATGGAAACACAATGATGGGGACTGACGTGGGGAGGATAAGTGGCTGAAGGAGACCTAGGACCTACTGGCGGAGGATCTTAATTTGATCACACTTTTGTTTTGAGAATTTTCCTGTACAGCAGGAAATGCAAACCTATAGTGTATTTTGAGGTTTGAAAAAGCTTCTAAAGTTTGTGATTTCCACTTTAAAATGTCAGACTTGAATCGCCCATAATGAAAAATGTATGAGCCCCTACAAAGAATGTCCATTAATGGTAATTCACATAATAATTCACATTTCCTGTTGAGGCAAGATTATTTTCCTGCTGTAGCAAACTGGATCAAATTAAGATCCTAGGCCACAGCCCGGGCACAGGACTGCCAATATGGGCAGGAGCAGGAACTAGGCAGCAGGAAAGGTCAGCCTTAGCCCGCCATCTTGTATAAACACCATTTCTGTCTCTGAGACTGTGTTTAATTCCCTGGAAATCAAGGTCCACTTTGAGACATTGTGCCATTTTGAGGGTCCTACCCTGTTTTGTTCTGTTCAGCTCTGTTCTCAGTTGTTTTCCCACGGTCAATTAATATACATGTCAGAATGTTTCCAGTTTGGTTTTATAATGGGGTATAGGGAGAGAGAAGAGGAGAACATCAACGTTGCCCCTCATCAAGAGAAATAGAAGTGATTGAAACGTGGAAACCTGGGCCCGTATCCACAAAGCGTCTCAGAGTGCTGATCTAGGATCAGTTTTGTCTTTTAGATCATAATTAATAATATTATATGGACAGATCCTAGATCCCCACTCCTACCCTGAGACACTTTGTGTATACGGCCCTGACAGTAGACTGCCCTTTCACCAAACTCCTTCTACCAACTGTGTGTTTTATTTTGATTTATTTCACCTTTATTTAACCAGCTAGTTCTCATTTACAACTGCGACCTGGCGTGTGTGTGTGTGTGTGTGTGTGTTTGTGTGCGTGTGCGTGTGTGCGTGTGTGTGTGTGTTGCGTGGTAGAGGACAAAGCAGGGATGTGATCTTACTGTGGCCATTCCCACAGACCATGGCCATGCATTCCCACAGGCCATGGCCATGCATTCCCACAGACCATGGCCATGCATTCCCACAGACCATGGCCATGCATTCCCACAGACCATGGCCATGGATTCCCACAGGCCATGGCCATGGATTCCCACAGGCCATGGCCATGCATTCCCACAGACCATGGCCATGCATTCCCACAGACCATGGCCATGGATTCCCACAGACCATGGCCATGCATTCCCACAGACCATGGCCATGCATTCCCACAGACCATGGCCATGCATTCCCACAGACCATGGATTCCCACAGACCATGGCCATGGATTCCCACAGACCATGGCCATGCATTCCCACAGACCATGGCCATGCATTCCCACAGACCATGGCCATGGAGAGAAGAGGGCTAAAGTCTTATCTCTCTGTTCTCACACCAGTCAGGCTAAAGGTCAGCTTACTTCTCTAGCCTGACCTTTCTCTCTTGCCTTTGGACAATGTACATGTTATGTTATTTTAACATGGCTGTGTTGTTCATTTATCAAATTGGTATGACATTCATGATGGAGGGTGGATGGAGGGTGTATTTGGCAGTACTAAAATGTTACGTCATTATGAAGATCATTTAAAAATAATTTTTAGATGCTATCTTGATACCCAACAGACGTAGCAACAGAATGTTATTTGTTGTCCCGTTACTTCTTGACAAACGGTTGTTTTATTTCCCAGAGAAGACACAACATACTGTAGAATCTTGTCACAGCAGTTACTCTTTCAGATGTCTTCAAACAGAAGGGTTTGTTTTCATGGAATATTACACTACAGCTCCCATTTCAGCCGGCTGAAAGTCAGTTGAATCAGAATCTCCCAAATAAATGTGTATATTCATCAGACAGTTAAAAGACAAATAGTTGACTCCCAACCCAACAGGGGTAAAGGAGGTTCCAATTAGTAGTGATCTCTCTACCAACCTTCATGGCTCAGTAATCCCTTCGGAAGGAATACAGTGGTTCTCGTCCCACAATCCTGATGAGTTTCATGTTTGCAGGGCTCACACTTGAATCATGAAAAGCTTCTGGACTATTGAAGATGACTTTCAGTTCTGTCTGCTTGAAAATGTCCTTTGGGCATTACGTAACGCTCATGACACAATGTTAGGTCACAAGTTCACAACCCTCCAAGGTCTTTGAGGGAGCCCCTATCTAACCTTTTGAGCAACATCCTTTATTTACTAGACTAGCTGTCAATATAAACAGTTTTTTTTACCCAGTGGTGGTTTGTTTCCAGGTTAAACACTTCTAGAGTATTGAGGTTGGCTCTAAAAAATACTGAACATAAAGGAGTACTCCCAGTCCAGCCTGGTCTCATAAACTAGACGTAACATAGTAAACACTCAAAATTGTATGATATGTTACGTTTGATATGGTTACATAAGACAGAAGGTTACTTAAGAAGGCTAAAGGCTAAAACAAAAGTAGGGTGGTTGGTCAGGGTGAATAGGTAGGCATATTACGCGAACATCTAGCAACCCAGAGGTTGCGTGTTCAAATCTCATCTCGGTTGAGGTTAGCTAATTAGCAACTTTGCAACAACTTACTACTTTTTAGCTACTTCGAAACTACTTAGCATGTTAGCTATCCCTTCCCCTAACCCTAACCTTAACCCTTAACCTAACTCCTAACCCTAACCTTAACCCCTAACCATAACTGCTAGCCTAGCTAATGTTAGCCACCTAGCCTTCTAATGTGACGTGGTGAGGTTGGACCCAGGTGCAAAGAGTCCATATGAGTAATCAGTGTTTAAGGATAAACATAATATTTCACAGTACACTTGAAAGGGAAAAAGAGCAAACACTAAGTCTCGAAAACTCACTCAGTAAACGACCGCGGACGGTAAACAATTCAAGCTTCTGCAAAGGACAACAGAAAACACAGGGAATTCATAATGAGTAAATTGGACACACCTGAGTGGCGTTAATGTCTCTAGGACGGTCTCTGCCGCCCCCTGGTGACAGGTCGAACCATGAGACCTAATTAATGTTAGCCACAACACATTGGAATTCATAACATATCATAGTTTTTGAAAATTCGCAACATATCATATGAATTGTAAAAGTAGCAGATCATACAAAATGGATGATGGACAGTCACAAATAAATGGAGTGTCCTGGATTTACATTTACTATGATATGTCTACCCCTGAGTCCAGGTTGCCCAGTCCAGTTATTATTCCCATGCCCCTACTCTGCCTGCCTGCCTGCCTGCCTGGGCGGAAGGCGTGAGAATGCGGTAGCCTAGTAGTGGCATTGTTTACTGTGCCAGCCCCAGCGTGTGAGCCCTCACCCCTGCTTGTGAGGCCCTGGCCCACACTGTGCCCGCCTGGAGCCACTGGCGTGCCCTCATTCTCCGGGAATGGAGTTTCCATCCAGGGGCCTCCCTGGCGCCAGAGTGATGCCAGCCCAGATCTCTCAACTTTGACTGAGGACTCAACCATGGTTTTGCCAGAAACTGAGATTTGTATTGTGTTAATTTATTGTGTGTAAGTTTACAGCATCATTCATCCCCATGCCTGTCCTCTTTCCCCCTTCTTTTCATTTTGATTTACAGACAAATATATATAGACCATAATGGCATGTCCATCGCACTCCAGAAACAGCTTTGATCCATTTAGAGATGAAAGGATGTTTGGCTTAAAAGATAGTGCTCACTGGTACTTCCTCCTCTCACATACTGCTGTGTCGCCTGGCCCTAAACTGCTGTCTCTGTTTGAGTCTGTATACCTCAGACAGCTCTATGGAATAGCTTAAAGTATTTTAAGTCAGAGGGCCTCTTTTTTTTTTAAAGATCAGTTCAGCTTGTGGGATCTCCTCCTATAGGCAGCCTGGGGCCTTGAGAACAAAACACCATCTGAAAAGAAACTGCAGGATTTTCCTCTCCAACCTTTAAAAACAGAAGACTATTGTATTGTTGAAGATTTTCCATATTACATGTTTTGGAAAATAGGTAAAGAAACCGTCCGAGTCACACAGAACATGATGTGTGGAGGCAGTTTGACTATAAATTATTTTGTGCCTTAACATCCATCAGGCAGAGTCACACAAGATCCACCGCTGGGCACACAAGAGATTAGACAATCATGCTGTATCCTTGACTAATGGAATTAATGCTCAAACATGTTGAACCGGTAAATCAAAGGGATATTTGCGTATGTCCGCCATGTTGCTTGTTCTCATGGGGCTCCTCTCTTTTCTCAGCGGTGATGGTGAAAGACGGGTGGGTTTTGGGTAATATACTTAAGCAGATAGTACACAGAGCAAAGAAGATCAGCATTGACTGACTGAATGACTGACTGACTGAGTGACTGGCTGGCTGACAGAAAATCTGGTTGCTGACCATTGAGGAAGTCACATTATTTATTTTGGTGGCCACAGTGTTTGGGTTTACGGAGTAAAAATGTCCTCAGTTGAGACTCTTCTCAGAGATTTATAATGATGGATTGGTACAACGTAGTATTTTACAACGTTTGAACGGATGTTGATGTAATCTAAAAGTGTCTGTTACTGGCAACATTTGGGGAGAGGAATTTACACCCGAGAGCAAAATAGTTCCTTCTGGTTATTTATATATTGTATGTTTTTTATTTAACCAAATTAATGTCAATTTACATGTTCTAAACATATAGACAAAACCTAATTTAGTAAGATTATCTGTGTGTTTGGATAAGCTAAAATGGGCCAGTGTCTCTCCAACTGACCTAACCATATTTTCCCATGAACTTTCTAAAAGGCATTAGCAAATCTCCCTCAGAGGGACAGCTGTAGGATTTGATATATGTTGAAAAGCCGTGAAATGACCCTGCCTGAATGCTAGTGTATAACCTCCATGCTGCTTACCCAGGTCACATCTCTCCCTGATCAGATCAGGAATATACACTGAGACCACGGCAGTTCTCTGATAGAATCTGGAGCATGGCCAATGTGTTGAAACTCAGGTCAAAACACAGGATACGTATTACACGGTCTATGGTCAAAACAGGAACCTCATATTTAGATAATTTTTTGTTATTAGTTATTTCTCCACTTTAGCTGAAGTTAGTAGGCTATATTTATTTGATATATTTGACTATGTTATTTCTGTCCTCTAGCCTCCAGTAGGGAGACAGTTAATACCCCCAGTCTCTCTCTCTCTCTCTCTCACTCGTTCTCTCTCTCTCTCTCCTCGCTCTTTCTCTCTCTCTCTCTCCCTCTCTCTCTCTCTCTCTCTCTCTCTCTCTCTCTCTCTCTCTCTCTCTCTCTCTCTCTCTCTCTCTCTCTCTCTCTCTCTCGTTCTCTCTCTCTCTCTCTCTCTCTCTCTCTCTCTCTCTCTCTCTCTCTCTCTCTCTCTCTCGTTCTCTCTCTCGTTCTCTCTCTCTCTCTCTCTCTCTCTCTCTCTCTCTCTCTCTCTCTCTCTCTCTCTCTCTCTCTCTCTCTCTCTCTCTCTCGTTCTCTCTCTCGTTCTCTCTCTCTCTCTCTCTCTCTCTCTCTCTCTCTCTCTCTCTCTCTCTCTCTCCCTCTCTCTCTCACTCGTTCTCTCTCTCTCTCTCTCCTCGCTCTTTCTCTCTCTCTCCCCCTCTCTCTCTCTCTCTCTCTCTCTCTCTCTCTCTCTCTCTCTCTCTCTCTCACTCGTTCTCTCTCTCTCTCTCCTCGCTCTTTCTCTCTCTCTCCCCCTCTCTCTCTCTCTCTCTCTCTCTCTCTCTCTCGTTCTCTCTCTCTCTCTCTCGCTCTTTCTCTCTCTCTCTCCTCGCTCTTTCTCTCTCTCTTTCTCTCTTTCTCTCTTTCTCTCTTTCTCTCTCTCTCTCTTTCTCTCTCTCTTTTTCTCTCTCTCTTTCTCTCTCTCTTTCTCTCTCTCTCTCTCTCTCTCTCTCTCTCTCTCTCTCTCTCTCTCTCTCTTTCTCTCTCTCTTTCTCTCTCTCTCTCTCTCTCTCTCTCTCTCATCATCTTCATGTTTCCTTAACCTCTCCTTTGTCACTTACTTCTGTTGGTATTTTGGATGCTTGCTAAAACCTAAGGCATTCAGAGTATGCTTAATGAATCATTGTTTTCTTACTGCAATGCTTCATTGTTCTTTTGTGAATGAGTCACAATGCTGGTCAGAAGAACATATTCAGGGACACAAAGAGTGAATTGTTTTCTCTTTTTACCTGTCTGAAAGTTGATCTGATGTGATTTTCTTTTCCCTTGTCTGCAGGTGAATATCAGAACACACTTGACCCACTTATCAGAAGCTGACTGGTAATGAGCCAAAAGAGTTCAGTGCTAATTGTCAGGGGTTTAAGCCGTCTTACTTTCTGAAGTAAATCCTAGTAAATCTTTGATGAATCCATCATAGGAATTCCCTTAATTGGAACGTTTTGCAGCTTCTACGGGTCACCGCAGGGTCAAAAAGCAGAGTAATTAGAAGAAGAAAAAAATGATTCTGGATGAAGAGAAAGAAAATGCTTCTTGAGTTGATAACACATGAAAGATTGGCTTGTTTGTGTGGCATGTTTAAGCCTTTCCCAAAATGGTTGTGTATCTTATTTTATTCCAGGCTTGTTTTTGTTTACAGCACAAGGTGTGTGGCATGTTTAATAAGTGTTCCCCAATATTGTTACGTATCTTATTTTAAGTTCTAGGAAATGTCTGTGAAATGTGTCAGAACCAGCGAAGCACTGCCCCAACCTGTCCTGTCTGGCTCCAAATGTGATTGAAAGGAAGACCATTTATTTTTACCACACTGATTGACTGTGGTGGGTTTATGTTTGGGTTGATTTTAGCCTCTGTGTGACAATAGGGTTCCAGTGGCTTCATTAAGGAGATCAAACACAGAAGGATGACTGTGTGAAGGTCCTCTCCCTTCGTCTCCCTTCCTCTCCTTCCTCTCCCTTCCTCTCCCTTCCTCTCCTTCCTCTTTCTTCCTCTCCCTTCCTCTCCCTTCCTCTCCCTTCCTTTCCTTTCCTCTCCCTTCCTCTCACTTCCTCTCATTCCTCTCCCTTCCTCTCCTTTCCTCTCATTTCATCTCCCTTCCTCTCACTTCCTCTCATTCCTCTCCCTTCCTCTCCTTCCTCTCCCTTCCTTTCCTTCCTCTCATTTCCTCTTCCTTCCTCTCCTTCCTCTCCCTTCCTCTCCCTTCCACTCCCTTCCTTTCCTTCCTCTCCTTCCTCTCCTTACTCTCCCTTCCTCTACTTTGTGTCTTGCTGTTAAGAGATATTGTAAGCACAGACCAGGGTTTCCTCTACTTACTCTCTGTCTTGCTAATTGAAAAACACAGTGACATGAACTCAGAGGCTTGATGTTGTAAGCGAATTGCTGTTTACAACATGATCTGAGATGAGATGGTTGATAGCTTGATCTCCTTATTGTATTATGGAAAACGTCATTGTTTACCTGGAAGCCACACACACTAGCTGTATTCTGACAAATCTGATATCTGAAGTAACTAAACACAATATGGCTTTAGTAAGGGCATGTACATGTGTTGTCCATGGAAAAAGAAATATGAGTCACTTCAAACAAACCACATTCTGGTCTCCACCCTTCACTCCACATTAAAGTCTGTTTGCCTGTATTCTTGTAGTTTAACTACCGACAGGACTGGGTGGATGGAACTGGTCTGATCTGATCTGAACTGTCCTCTAGAGGCATGTTGTATGAGGGTCTGCCAGTCCTGGGCTGCACACTGCAGAGAGCTGTGACTGGACTCTGATGCTGAGACCACCAAGGGCCAACAAGCCAGGGGAGCTGATGTTTCTATTTAGTAGTTGGTCCAGAAACCAAACTGCCTCCTCTGGAAATTCCTTCCTGGAACTTGGATTTTTGATTTAGTGGAACTTTTGGATCCAGAGTATAGCAAATAAGATTAGCTGTGAGTGAATGAACTGACCACAATGTATTTTTCCCATATTTATTGTGCATTTTGTGTCTATTTCCCTTCCTTTATAGAAAGTGTTAAGCAATTAGAGGTTCTATACTTGGCTGTTGAAATGTGTGTCTGTCAGCGAACCACTAATCAACTGCACTGTGTGTGACCAAACCATTACATAAAACATGTAAATATCCTCTACTTATATTTGTTAAATATAGTGTTTTTACAATCTAAAACCATGGACTTTTCCTGTCTTTTTGTTCTACTGATATTGTCTGTAAGGTCTGTAAACATCTTTAAACAGTTGGTTTTATATGTTTGAACACTGTAACGGCCCATAAAGAAATAGACGGAGGGAGTTGATTTGGGAAAGCTTAATAGCTTTCAGCACTGGTAGAAACACAACACTGACCATGCCTGGCTTTGAGAGAAGAGCTCCATACACGAGGCAATGAGAGAATATGTCTGGACAAATGAGGAAATGAAATATTGCTTTTGTAGCAACATAATGAACACATTTCATAATTTCTTCAGACAATCAGACACATTGCCAGCATTTGCACATGTATTTTGATCCTATTCAAGCCACCTCTCAGCTCTCAAAAGGGGATGTGACCAACAAATGTTATATCCGTAACAGTATATCTCATATATCCATCTCATATATCCATCATATCTATTAGAGCTATGTAATAATAACACATTACATTTAAGTGCTATCATGACTATTTGTCAAGTAAGCTAACCAATACCCCACTGCATCCTCTATGGGCCAATCAACCTCCTCAATACACCCCCTTGTTCAAGCGTTTCCTCTGGCAGTAAATCCCTGACAGACAGACAGCTATAGGAAACACTCACTAACACTCACTAACCTGGTCATTGAAGTGTCTATGGTAGTTAATACCCCTGGTCGAACCTGGCCATTGAAGTGTCTATGGTATTTAATACCCCTGGTCGAACCTGGCCATTGAAGTGTCTATGGTAGTTATTAATGCCCCTGGTCGAACCTGGTCATTGAAGTGTCTATGGTAGTTAATACCCCTGGTCGAATATGGTCATTGAAGTGTCTATGGTAGTTAATACCCCTGGTCTAACCTGGTCATTGAAGTGTCTATGGTAGTTAATACCCCTGGTCTAACCTGGTCATTGAAGTGTCTATGGTAGTTAATACCCCTGGTCTAACCTGGTCATTGAAGTGTCTATGGTAGTTATTAATACCCCTGGTCTAACCTGGTCATTGAAGTGTCTATGGTAGTTAATACCCCTGGTCTAACCTGGTCATTGAAGTGTCTATGGTAGTTATTAATACCCCTGGTCTAACCTGGTCATTGAAGTGTCTATGGTAGTTAATACCCCTGGTCTAACCTGGTCATTGAAGTGTATATGGTAGTTAATGCCCCTGGTCTAACCTGGTCATTGAAGTGTCTATGGTAGTTAATGCCCCTGGTCGAACCTGGTCATTGAAGTGTCTATGGTAGTTAATACCCCTGGTCTAACCTGGTCATTGACGTGTCTATGGTAGTTATTAATACCCCTGGTCTAACCTGGTCATTGAAGTGTCTATGGTAGTTAATACCCTGGTCTAACCTGGTCATTGACGTGTCTATGGTAGTTAATACCCCTGGTCTAACCTGGTCATTGAAGTGTCTATGGTAGTTAATACCCCTGGT
The DNA here is from genome assembly GCF_016432855.1 of Salvelinus namaycush. Classification (NCBI taxonomy): domain Eukaryota; kingdom Metazoa; phylum Chordata; class Actinopteri; order Salmoniformes; family Salmonidae; genus Salvelinus; species Salvelinus namaycush. The sequence continues at coordinate 51,047,217 of NC_052313.1, forward strand.
CTAACCTGGTCATTGAAGTGTCTATGGTAGTTAATACCACTGGTCTAACCTGGTCATTGAAGTGTCTATGGTAGTTATTAATACCCCTGGTCTAACCTGGTCATTGAAGTGTCTATGGTAGTTAATACCCCTGGTCTAACCTGGTCATTGAAGTGTCTATGGTAGTTAATGCCCCTGGTCTAACCTGGTCATTGAAGTGTCTATGGTAGTTAATACCCCTGGTCTAACCTGGTCATTGAAGTGTCTATGGTAGTTAATGCCCCTGGTCTAACCTGGTCATTGAAGTGTCTATGGTAGTTAATGCCCCTGGTCTAACCTGGTCATTGAAGTGTCTATGGTAGTTATTAATACCCCTGGTCTAACCTGGTCATTGAAGTGTCTATGGTAGTTAATACCCTGGTCTAACCTGGTCATTGAAGTGTCTATGGTAGTTATTATTACCCCTGGTCTAACCTGGTCATTGAAGTGTCTATCGTAGTTAATGCCCCTAGTCTAACCTGGTCATTGAAGTGTCTATGGTAGTTAATGCCCCTGGTCTAACCTGGTCATTGAAGTGTCTATGGTAGTTATTAATACCCCTGGTCTAACCTGGTCATTGAAGTGTCTATGGTAGTTAATACCCCTGGTCTAACCTGGTCATTGAAGTGTCTATGGTAGTTAATGCCCCTGGTCTAACCTGGTCATTGAAGTGTCTATGGTAGTTAATGCCCCTGGTCTAACCTGGTCATTGAAGTGTCTATGGTAGTTATTAATACCCCTGGTCTAACCTGGTCATTGAAGTGTCTATGGTAGTTAATACCCCTGGTCTAGCCTGGTCATTGACGTGTCTATGGTAGTTATTAATACCCCTGGTCTAACCTGGTCATTGAAGTGTCTATGGTAGTTAATACCCCTGATCTAACCTGGTCATTGAAGTGTCTATGGTAGTTATTAATACCACTGGTCTAACCTGGTCATTGAAGTGTATATGGTAGTTAATACCCCTGGTCTAACCTGGTCATTGAAGTGTCTATGGTAGTTATTAATACCCCTGGTCTAACCTGGTCATTGAAGTGTCTATGGTAGTTAATACCCTGGTCTAACCTGGTCATTGAAGTGTCTATGGTAGTTAATACCCCTAGTCTAACCTGGTCATTGAAGTGTCTATGGTAGTTAATACCCCTGGTCTAACCTGGTCATTGAAGTGTCTATGGTAGTTATTAATACCCCTGGTCTAACCTGGTCATTGAAGTGTCTATGGTAGTTAATACCCCTGGTCTAACCTGGTCATTGAAGTGTCTATGGTAGTTAATGCCCCTGGTCTAACCTGGTCATTGAAGTGTCTATGGTAGTTAATGCCCCTGGTCTAACCTGGTCATTGAAGTGTCTATGGTAGTTATTAATACCCCTGGTCTAACCTGGTCATTGAAGTGTCTATGGTAGTTAATACCCTGGTCTAACCTGGTCATTGACGTGTCTATGGTAGTTAATACCCCTGGTCTAACCTGGTCATTGAAGTGTCTATGGTAGTTATTAATACCCCTGGTCTAACCTGGTCATTGAAGTGTCTATGGTAGTTAATACCCCTGGTCTAACCTGGTCATTGAAGTGTCTATGGTAGTTAATGCCCCTGGTCTAACCTGGTCATTGAAGTGTCTATGGTAGTTAATGCCCCTGGTCTAACCTGGTCATTGAAGTGTCTATGGTAGTTATTAATACCCCTGGTCTAACCTGGTCATTGAAGTGTCTATGGTAGTTAATACCCTGGTCTAACCTGGTCATTGACGTGTCTATGGTAGTTAATACCCCTGGTCTAACCTGGTCATTGAAGTGTCTATGGTAGTTATTAATACCCCTGGTCTAACCTGGTCATTGAAGTGTCTATGGTAGTTAATACCCCTGGTCTAACCTGGTCATTGAAGTGTCTATGGTAGTTAATGCCCCTGGTCTAACCTGGTCATTGAAGTGTCTATGGTAGTTAATGCCCCTGGTCTAACCTGGTCATTGAAGTGTCTATGGTAGTTATTAATACCCCTGGTCTAACCTGGTCATTGAAGTGTCTATGGTAGTTAATACCCCTGGTCTAACCTGGTCATTGAAGTGTCTATGGTAGTTAATACCCCTAGTCTAACCTGGTCATTGAAGTGTCTATGGTAGTTAATACCCCTGGTCTAACCTGGTCATTGAAGTGTCTATGGTAGTTATTAATACCCCTGGTCTAACCTGGTCATTGAAGTGTCTATGGTAGTTATTAATACCCCTGGTCTAACCTGGTCATTGAAGTGTCTATGGTAGTTAATACCCCTGGTCTAACCTGGTCATTGAAGTGTCTATGGTAGTTATTAATACCCCTGGTCTAACCTGGTCATTGAAGTGTCTATGGTAGTTAATACCCCTGGTCTAACCTGGTCATTGAAGTGTCTATGGTATTTAATACCCCTGGTCTAACCTGGTCATTGAAGTGTCTATGGTAGTTAATACCCCTGGTCTAACCTGGTCATTGAAGTGTCTATGGTAGTTATTAATACCCCTGGTCTAACCTGGTCATTGAAGTGTCTATGGTAGTTATTAATACCCCTGGTCTAACCTGGTCATTGAAGTGTCTATGGTAGTTGTTAATACCCCTGGTCTAACCTGGTCATTGAAGTGTCTATGGTAGTTATTAATACCCCTGGTCTAACCTGGTCATTGAAGTGTCTATGGTAGTTATTAATACCCCTGGTCTAACCTGGTCATTGAAGTGTCTATGGTAGTTATTAATTCCCCTGGTCTAACCTGGTCATTGAAGTGTCTATGGTAGTTGTTAATACCCCTGGTCTAACCTGGTCATTGAAGTGTCTATGGTAGTTATTAATACCCCTGGTCTAACCTGGTCATTGAAGTGTCTATGGTAGTTGTTAATACCCCTGGTCTAACCTGGTCATTGACGTGTCTATGGTAGTTGTTAATACCCCTGGTCTAACCTGGTCATTGAAGTGTCTATGGTAGTTAATGCATAGTGGCAGCAGTATAGAAACCAATAACCATTGGTTATCACACCACTAATGGTACTTAGACTGACAGCCTGGCTCCACTCTGTGTTTACAGACCCAGAGCCCTCTATTTAGACCCTATAGTAGCATGGTTGCTACAGTGATATGGGATTGATCAGTGGCAGGGGGCTGAAAAGAGACTGGTCTTTATAACTGGCAGATGTAGTTTGGACTGGCCGTGTTCTACACCACCTGAGTGGTGTTAATGGTACTCAACTGAAAGTCCAGACAGTCTCAAATACCAGTTAGATTATATAGAATATCTGAACAATAGCTTCCTCTACAGGCTTGGAGCCCCACACATCCCCTTCAGCCAATCAGTCTGAACCAGTCTCTTGTAAAAGCCAGAGAAAGTTCATTGTGGCAAGTGTTAGGAGGTGTTGGGTTGAGTTTCCTCAGTGTGTTAGGAGGTGTCATCTCAGATGTTGAAGAGGTGTCGGGTTGAGTTTCCTCAGTGTGTTAGGAGGTGTCATCTCAGATGTTGAAGAGGTGTCGGGTTGAGTTTCCTCAGTGTGTTAGGAGGTGTCATCTCAGATGTTGAAGAGGTGTCGGATTGAGTTTCCTCAGTGTGTTAGGAGGTGTCATCTCAGATGTTGAAGAGGTGTTGGGTTGAGTTTCCTCAGTGTGTTAGGAGGTGTCATCTCAGATGTTGAAGAGGTATCGGGTTGAGTTTCCTCAGTGTGTTAGGAGGTGTCATCTCAGATGTTGAAGAGGTGTCGGGTTGAGTTTCCTCAGTGTGTTAGTGCTGGTTCACATTAGTGGTTTGGTCAGGCCACCGCCACTACAGGCGTTAGATGTTGTTCTTTCTAATCAGGACCCCTATCGGGTTTCTCTGTGATGAGGCAAGGCGCCACACACGCACGTACACACACACACACACACAGACACACACACACACACACACACACACACACACACACACACACACTCTTCATCCATCCCCTTCTCCAACGAGCGCCGACTGGCTGGCTGTGTGTGGGTGTGTGTGATGATGAATGAGAATGTGTACGGCCCGAGGTCCTTTTCTCCATTCCTTTCTCCTCCAACAGGGTTTCTTGTAGGTGTCCTATTGAGCCGTGGTTTGAGGGTGGCTGGGTGGTTGAGTCTAGAGACAGTGATGGATGGGGCCATGCGAGACCCTGTTAGCGTACTGTTATTAATTACAGGCTAAGAGAACAGATGAGTGGGAGAAAGACCACCGAGCCAGGGAGAGACAAGTAGAGTTAATGATGACGGCCTCCCTTGACCGGGCTGAGATGGGCCACTTCATTCTCTGACTGGTGGCTGGATTTAATGGGTTTAGTGTTGAGGTTTACAGTTTGGGGGTAAAGGATGCTCCTAGAGAGGAAGCTGGTAAATGGAAAATGTGATGCTTTGTGCTGCTGAGGCGTTTTGATGGATTTCAGATATGTATAATGATGAACGGCTCTTCTCCATAGAGTGTCCCCAACCAGGAAGACATGAGGGAACAGAATCCTGAGACAAATGAAACGGCAAAGGGCTAATAACTTCCACCTGCGCTTTCCACCCGAGGTCTGTCATGAGGCTTGAGAAATACAACTTGGGATCAACTAATCCAAACCCAAGCTTCATATCCATATCCTGGTTCAACCCTAACCTTAGCCTCAACCCTAATCCTAACCCTAGCTTCATATCCATATCCTGGTTCAACTCTAACCTTAGCCTCAATCCTAATCCTAACCTTAACTTCATATCCATGTCCTGGTTCAACTCTAACCTTAGCCTCAACCCTAATCCTAACCCTAGCTTCATATCCATATCCTGGTTCAACTTTAACCTTAGCCTCAATCCTAATCCTAACCTTAACTTCATATCCATGTCCTGGTTCAACTCTAACCTTAGCCTCAACCCTAATCCTAACCCTAGCTTCATATCCATATCCTGGTTAAACTCTAACCTTAGCCTCAATCCTAATCCTAACCTTAACTTCATATCCATGTCCTGGTTCAACCCTAACCTTAGCCTCAAACCTAATCCTAACCCTAACCCTAACCCTAGCTTCATATCCATAACCTGGTTCAACTCTAACCTTAGCCTCAATCCTAATACTAACCTTCACTTCATATCCATGTCCTGTTTCAACCCTAACCTTAGCCTCAATCCTAATCCTAACCCTAATCCTAACCCTAGCTTCATATCCATATCCTGGTTCAATCCTAACCTTAGCCTCAACCCTAATCCTAACCCTATCTCTAACTGGTCATTTTATTAATTGTGATAAACAACATTTACATTCCTGTGCTTCATTGCTTCTGGCTTTCTTTGCCCATAACTGAAAGTTGAGCTCCTCTTAGCGATACGAATTGAATCTAGCCCTAACTGTAGGTCGTGTCTGTGATGAGATGGTTGAATGAATGATACGTCACCAGACAATAACCTAAAATAGCTCACCAGTCTTTTTGTTACCGTGATCTTTCAGTGAACCTAAACTATCACCACAGGGGAACAACAAATACAAGGACTGAGAATAAGATCATCGAAAATCACCTTGGGTTGCCATGGTGATACTGTACTTTTTAAAATGGTGGATTAACTATCCCAAGACTACACTCCATATTACCACTTCCATACATCAAAATCCTTTGTCTGAATCCACCATTAAGACATGTGGTTGAGTGGATACCATGTATATTTCAGTGTTGGGGTAATGATAATGATGGTGTTATTAATGTGAGGTATGCAATTGAATAGAAAATACCTGCATGCATACAAACACAATGGGAAAGGAAATGATGCAAAATGCCAACAAAACAAGTATCCAGTGACACAGTATAATCAGATAAATAGTTTAGATTCTGTTGAATTCACCTCCTACATTTTGTTTTGCTAAGTATACCGTTTGGCAACAGAATATCGTACCCAGAGAAGCATTAGAATTAAAGCAACATATTAGTCTGTGGCGAGTGTTTGCACCACTGTCTGTTGTTTCCACTATTCTAGCTTTTTCAGTGTAATATAAGACTTTGGCCCCTCAACAACATGGTAGCCTATAGTGTTCATGTCATGGTTCAGGAAGAATTTGACAGTGTTTAGTATAAATCAAATCAAATGTTATTTGTCACATGCGCCGAATACAACAGGTGTAGACCTAACAGTGAAATGCTGACTTACAAGCCCTTAACCAACAATGCAGTTTGAAGAAAATAGAGTTAAGAAAATATTTACCAACACTGCCAAGTCTCAGACCTCCTCCCTATAGGCTGCCTCATCGCTGTCAGGGATCAGGCCTACTACCGTTGTGTCGTCAGCAAACTTAATGATGGTGTTCGGAGTGGTGCTTGGCCACACAGTCGTGGGTGAACAAGGAGTACAGGACGGGACTAAGCATGCACCCCTCAGGGGCCCAGTGTTGAGGATCAGCGTGGCAGATGTGTTGTTACCTTAGTCTTATTCCTGTATTGACGCTTTGCCTGTTTGATGGTTTGTCTGAGGGCATAGTGTCCGGACACTTATAAGTGTCCGGATTCGTGTCCCGCTCCTTGAAATTGGCAGCTCTAGCCTTTAGCTCAGTGCGGATGTTGCCTGTAATCCATGGCTTCTGGTTGGGATATGTACGCACGGTCACTGTGGGGAAGACATCGTCGATGCACTTACTGTGACTGAGGTGGTATACTCCTCAATGCCATTGGATGAATCCCAGAACATATTCCAGTCTGTGCTAGCGAAACAGCATAGCATCTGTCCTGTAGCGTAGCATCTGCGTCATCTGACCACTTCCGTATTGAGTGAGTCACTGGTACTTCCTGCTTTAGTTTTTGCTTGTAAACAGGAATCAGGAGGATATAATTATGGTCAGATTTGCCAAATGGAGGGCGAGGGAGAGCTTTGTGCGCGTATCTGTGTGTGGGTGTAGAGTTTTTTCCCTCTGGTTGCACATGTGACATGCTGGTCGAAATTAGGTAAAACTGAATTAAGTTTGCCTGCATTAAAGTCCCCGGCCACTAGGAGCGTCGCTTCTAGATGTGCATTTTCTTGTTTGCTTATGGCCTTATACAGCTCGTTGAGTGCGGTCTAGGTGCCAGCGTTGGTTTGTGGTGGTAAATAGACGGCTATGAAAAATATAGATGCAAACTCTCTTGGTAATAGTGTGATCTACAGCTTGTCATGAGGTACTCTATCTCAGGCGAGAAATACCTTAAGACTACCTTAATATTAGACAGCGCGCACCAGCTGTTATTGACAAATAGACACACACCCCCACCCCTCGTCTTACCAAACGTAGCTGTTCTGTCCTGCCAATGCACGGAAAACCCAGCCAACTGTATATTATCCGTGTTGTAGTTCAGCCACAACTCGGTGAAACATAAAATATTATAGTTTTTAATGTCCCGTTGGTAAGATATTGTCGAACGGAGCTCATCCAGTTTATTCTCCAGTGATTGCACGTTGGCCAATAGAACAGATGTTAGAGGCGGGTTACCTACTCGCAGACGAATTCTCACAAGGCACCCTGATCTGCGCCCCCTGTATCTCCTTCTTTTCTTCATGGGGATTTGGGCCTTGTCCGGGAGCAGCATTATTTCCTTTGCGTCAGACTCATTAAAGAAAAAATCTTTGTCCAGTTCGAGGTGAGTAATCGCTGTTCAGACTGTGGAATGCAGAATGCTGTGTTTCCTCTGGTCCATTTCCATCATATAGAGAAAGACTGCGAGACAGCACATCTCCAGGGTGTAGTGTCATGACAACGCTGCCTCGAAGCATTCAGTAAATAGAGGTGTCATTTGTCAATCTGAGTTACACCCTCACAAAACAGATATCATGTTTGAGATATCATTTGTCTCTATGTGACAGGAAGCCACAATGGAAGTCGGACCCCAGTTCAATTCCACATCATAATGCCGCTTTCCGCGGGTCTATGAGTGACCCTGGTGAGTGACAGGGTTCAGGACCCCCAAACAAACACGCACACGCACACACAAACGCACACACACACACACACTGCCGTCAGCTGGCCTTGTGTGCTCAACGGCCCCTCGCTCTAAATAAATGAGCCACTGAGTTCATCACACTACAGAGGCCCTCAGACAGGATGAGGAAGATAAGACCATTTCATGCATTTGCCTATAATATCTCATGATTCACTGCAGCTGTCTCCTCCCTTGTGGATCTTTCATCTCTCTTTTTGTCAGTTTAATAAGGGATACACTCCTTCACACATCTTCAGTAGTAAGACTCGTGCAGGTGCGCTGGAGACATTCCCAAAAACAGATTGCTAGCCTAAGTTGAACCTTTTGATTGAAAATGAAGTCATTGTTTCGGTCTAATCATATGAAAGGCTTTAACAGAGGTTGGTAGACCAAAACATAACTCAAATATTTTTATACCATACACGTACATTAGCAAATGCTTTCCAACAGATGTTCAATAGGACCTGTTTAGATTTTATTTGTGTTATGGTTATCGTACTTTCCCAGCTTTGAGGTTTCTCTGTTGCTTATACATGTCATACGATAGATGGGTGTCCTACGGTAATTACTACTAACCATTCATAAAAACAAAAACAAAAGAGAGCAGCGAGGCAGAACTAAGACAAACCGCTGGCCAGCCAGGCTTTCGTGAACATGGCATGTTACTTCGCGGAGGCGTGCTTCGTTTGCCAACACTGACATGCCCACATTTCACAGGCTCATCCATCAAACTAAACTCTACCCTTTAAAGTGAACAAGTGAAGGGAGAAATATTAAGTGCATCTCTCCCTTCTTCTTCACAGAGGGCACGCCAAAACATACAATGACTGTTTACGATTTACAAGAATAGGAGCATGATTATTTTGAGGGAGCTGAAGTAGAAGGCCTACTGGAACAACCAGTAAAAGACATCTGGCCTCAGCCAATGAGAGCTCTTAAACACTCTTGTCCTGGAGTCTTTTCGTCTAGGGCTCCATGCTGGGAGGGGAGGTCAGTGAAGCATGTCGTGAGGTTTGACCCCAACGGCATTTCCTATTGGCCCAGGTCAGGATTCTGGAATGTGTGGAGCCGGTGCCCTCTTTGTTTCACACCTGCTCTCGGTTAACATAACCTCTGTGGATCTAAAGGTTAACTGCATGCCCCTTTCTTAAATAGTTATGTGGTTTTTAGAGCAAGTGGCTTGTTTTGGATGTGTAGGGGTGTACATTGTAAGATGCATTCTGGGTAAGAGCGACTAAAATGTAAATGTAAGATCGCCTTAATTCAGTTTCTATAACAGTGTTATATTTCCTTGTTATGCATTACAAATGTACATTTAGGGATTCATGCTGTTATAAAGGCTGATATAAGGAGCTATGAGCTGTTATGAATGCTTATAACAGGTCTTAGAATACATTATGATCTGATGAAAGGCTATGTAATGGTTTATTGGGGGATCATTTGAATGATGTGATTGGCATAGATCCAGCTCATACACACTTGACGTATGTTTCTGGAACTAGTTGAAAGAACCCCGTGACAGTCAATCATGCCTGATGATTTTCAGTCCTAGTTGAAAGGGTTACAGTGCTGATAAAGCTCAAACACAGATTGAGTAAGGAATGTCTGTCATATAAAGCAGGGTTTGTTTTTAGAAGATTTTTCTATTGAGGCTTTTTCTTGGCAGTCGTTTCCCAGTCTGCATCAGAAGGAACCTACCAGGGAAGGATTGTTTCAATTAAATCGAAATTTAACTTAAGTAAATATCATCACAGCGATTTAATCTTGGAACACCGAGCTACCCTTTATTTACTGATTAATGGTGCATATTATCGGAACTCTGGGACATGGTTCTATTTTGATATGTCACGTCTCACTCTCACAGCATATTTAGCCTTTTCACCAATGTACATTTAGGTTTCCGCTCTCAGAGAGAAGACTGTAAATGTGAACTCCTTTTCTGGCCAAAGCTGTCTGAGCGATCTTAGTCGGACTATCAAATTCACCTTGTACATAACTCAAACTGCTCATGCTAAAAGCAACAATGAAAATGGAGACCTAACTCATCAACATGCCAATACTGCATACTTTTGAGGTCAGGGGTCAAGGGATGTTCACTTCTGTGAGTATAGATTACCTTTCGTCATGGTGACATATTATAGCATTCTTGCCCGCCATAGCTTAGGGTGATTGGAAATGCAAGAAGGTATGAAGAGGTCCATTTCTCAGTCTCAGATGGGTCGTCTTTGTCCCAAGCCCATTCTCTTCTTTTGATTCCATTCAGACTTCGACATGGTTTGGAAACTCTATCCAGCATTGGATGACACGGGATGACAAGGCAATATAAAAGATATCCAGCTTTCATGTCAAAAGAGATATATTTTATTCAACTTCCATTTCCCCCAATAATGTCTCAATGTTGTTTGTTCTGTAGGCTATATTCAGTTAGTTATGTAGGCTATATTCAGTTAGTTATGTAGGCTATATTCAGTTAGTTATGTAGGCTATATTCAGTTAGTTATGTAGGCTATATTCAGCTAGTTATGTAGGCTATATTCAGTTAGTTATGTAGGTTATATTCAGTTAGTTATGTAGGCTATATTCAGTTAGTTATGTAGGCTATATTCAGTTAGTTATGTAGGATATATTCAGTTAGTTATGTAGGATATATTCAGTTAGTTATGTAGGCTATATTCAGTTAGTTATGTAGGATATATTCAGTTAGTTATGTAGGCTATATTCAGTTAGTTATGTAGGCTATATTCAGGTAGTTATGTAGGCTATATTCAGTTAGGTATGTAGGCTATATTCAGTTAGTTATGTAGGTTATATTCAGTTAGTTATGTAGGCTATATTCAGTGAGTTATGTAGGCTATATTCAGTTAGTTATGTAGGCTATATTCAGTTAGTTATGTAGGCTATATTCAGTTAGTTATGTAGGCTATATTCAGTTAGTTATGTAGGTTATATTCAGTTAGTTCTGTAGGCTATATTCAGTTAGTTATGTAGGCTATATTAAGTTAGTTATGTAGGCTATATTCAGTTAGTTCTGTAGGCTATATTCAGTTAGTTATGTAGGTTATATTCAGCTAGTTATGTAGGCTATATTCAGTTAGTTACTGTATGTAGGCTATATTCAGTTAGTTATGTAGGCTATATTCAGTTAGTTATGTAGGCTATATCCAGTTAGTTATGTAGGATATATTCAGCTAGTTATGTAGGCTATATTCAGTTAGTTATGTAGGCTATATTCAGTTAGTTATGTAGGCTATATTCAGTTAGTTATGTAGACTATATTCAGTTAGTTATGTAGACTATATTCAGTTAGTTATGTAGGCTATATTCAGTTAGTTATGTAGACTATATTCAGTTAGTTATGTAGGCTATATTCAGTTAGTTATGTAGTCTATATTCAGTTAGTTATGTAGGCTATATTCAGTTAGTTATGTAGGATATATTCAGTTAGTTATGTAGGTTATATTCAGTTAGTTATGTACTCTATATTCAGTTAGTTCTGTAGGCTATATTCAGTTAGTTATGTAGGATATATTCAGTTAGTTATGTAGGATATATTCAGTTAGTTATGTAGGCTATATTCAGTTAGTTATGTAGGATATATTCAGTTAGTTGTGTAGGCTATATTCAGTTAGTTATGTAGGCTATATTCAGTTAGTTCTGTAGGCTATATTCAGCTAGTTATGTAGGCTATATTCAGCTCGTTATGAAAGGCTATAATCAGTTAGTTATGTAGGCTATATTCAGTTAGTTATGTAGGCTATATTCAGTTAGTTATGTAGACTATATCCAGTTAGTTATGTAGGCTATATTCAGTTAGTTATGTAGGTTATATTCAGTTAGTTATGTAGGCTATATTCAGTTAGTTATGTAGGTTATATTCAGTTAGTTATGTAGGTTATATTCAGTTAGTTATGTAGGTTATATTCAGTTAGTTATGTAGGTTACATTCAGTTAGTTATATAGGTTATATCCAGTTAGTTATGTAGGCTATATTCAGTTAGTTATGTAGGCTATATTCAGTTAGTTATGTAGGTTATATTCAGTTAGTTATGTAGGTTACATTCAGTTAGTTATATAGGTTATATCCAGTTAGTTATGTAGGCTATATTCAGTTAGTTATGTAGGCTATATTCAATTAGTTATGTAGGCTATATTCAGTTAGTTATGTAGGTTACATTCAGTTAGTTATGTAGGCTATATTCAGTTAGTTATATAGGTTATATCCAGTTAGTTATGTAGGCTATATTCAGTTAGTTATGTAGGCTATATTCAGTTAGTTATGTAGGCTATATTCAGTTAGTTATGTAGGTTACATTCAGTTAGTTATGTAGGCTATATTCAGTTAGTTATGTAGGCTATATTCAGTTAGTTATGTAGGCTATATTCAGTTAGTTATGTAGGCTATATTCAGTTAGTTATGTAGGTTATATTCAGTTAGCTATGTAGGCTATATTCAGTTAGTTATGTAGGCTATATTCAGTTGGTTATGTAGGCTATATTCAGTTAGTTATGTAGGTTATATTCAGTTAGCTATGTAGGCTATATTCAGTTAGTTATGTAGGCTATATCCAGTTAGTTATGTAGGCTATATTCAGTTAGTTATGTAGGCTATATCCAGTTAGTTATGTAGGCTATATTCAGTTAGTTATGTAGGCTATATTCAGTTAGTTATGTAGGCTATATTCAGTTAGTTATGTAGGTTATATTCAGGTAGCTATGTAGGCTATATTCAGTTAGTTATGTAGGCTATATTCAGTTAGTTATGTAGGCTATATCCAGTTAGTTATGTAGGCTATATCCAGTTAGTTATGTAGGCTATATTCAGTTAGCTATGAAGGCTATATTCAGTTAGTTATGTAGGCTCTTTTCAGTTAGTTATGTAGGCTATATTCAGTTAGTTATGTAGGCTATATTCAGTTAGTTATGTAGGTTATATTCAGTTAGTTATGTAGGCTATATTCAGTTAGTTATGTAGGCTATATCCAGTTAGTTATGTAGGCTATATCCAGTTAGTTATGTAGGCTATATTCAGTTAGTTATGTAGGCTATATTCAGTTAGTTATGTAGGCTATATTCAGTTAGTTATGTAGGCTACATTCAGTTAGTTATGTAGGCTATATTCAGTTAGTTATGTAGGTTATATTCAGTTAGTTATGTAGGCTATATTCAGTTAGTTATGTAGGCTATATCCAGTTAGCGATGTAGGCTATATTCAGTTAGCTATGTAGGCTATATTCAGTTAGCTATGTAGGCTATATTCAGTTAGTTATGTAGGCTCTTTTCAGTTAGTTATGTAGGCTATATTCAGTTAGTTATGTAGGCTATATTCAGTTAGTTATGTAGGTTATATTCAGTTAGTTATGTAGGCTATATTCAGTTAGTTATGTAGGCTATATCCAGTTAGTTATGTAGGCTATATCCAGTTAGTTATGTAGGCTATATTCAGTTAGTTATGTAGGCTATATTCAGTTAGTTATGTAGGATATATCCAGTTAGCTATGTAGGCTATATTCAGTTAGTTATGTAGGTTATATTCAGTTAGTTATGTAGGCTATATTCAGTTAGTTATGTAGTTTATATCCAGTTAGTTATGTAGGCTATATTCAGTTAGTTATGTAGGCTATATCCAGTTAGTTATGTAGGCTATATTCAGTTAGTTATGTAGGCTATATTCAGTTATCTATGTAGGCTATATCCAGTTAGTTATGTAGGCTATATCCAGTTAGTTATGTAGGCTATATTCAGTTAGTTATGTAGGCTATATTCAGTTAGTTATGTAGGCTATATTCAGTTAGTTATGTAGGCTATATTCAGTTAGTTATGTAGGCTATATTCAGTTAGTTATGTAGGTTATATTCAGTTAGTTATGTAGGCTATATTCAGTTAGTTATGTAGGCTATATTCAGTTAGCTATGTAGGCTATATTTAGTTATGTAGGCTATATTCAGTTAGCTATGTAGGATATATTCAGTTAGTTATGTAGGCTATATTCAGTTAGTTATGTAGGCTATATTTTGTGAGTTATGTAGGCTATATTCAGTTAGCTATGTAGGCTATATTCAGTTAGTTATGTAGGCTATATTCAGTTAGCTATGTAGGCTATATTCTGTTAGTTATGTAGGCTATATCCAGTTAGTTATGTAGGCTATATTCAGTTAGTTATGTAGGCCATATTCAGTTAGTTATGTAGGTTATATCTCGTTAGTTATGTAGGCTATATTCAGTTAGTTATGTAGGCTATATTCAATTAGTTATGTAGGCTATATTCAGTTAGTTATGTAGGCTATATTCAGTTAGCTATGTAGGTTATATTCAGTTAGTTATGTAGGCTATATTCAGTTAGTTATGTAGGATATATTCAGTTAGTTATGTAGGCTATATTCAGTTAGTTATGTAGGCCATATTCAGTTAGTTCTGTAGGCTATATTCAGTTAGTTATGTAGGTTATATTCAGTTAGTTCTGTAGGCTATATTCAGTTAGTTATGTAGGCTATATTCAGTTAGCTATGTAGGCTATATTCTGTTAGCTATGTAGGCTATATTCAGTTAGTTATGTAGGCTATATTCAGTTAGTTATGTAGGCTATATTCAGTTAGTTATGTAGGCTATATTCAGTTAGTTATGTAGGATATATTCAGTTAGTTATGTAGGCCATATTCAGTTAGTTCTGTAGGCTATATTCAGTTAGTTATGTAGGTTATATTCAGTTAGTTCTGTAGGCTATATTCAGTTAGTTATGTAGGCTATATTCAGTTAGCTATGTAGGCTATATTCTGTTAGCTATGTAGGCTATATTCAGTTAGCTATGTAGGTTATATTCAGTTAGTTATGTAGGCTATATTCAGTTAGTTATGTAGGCTATATTCAGTTAGTTATGTAGGCTATATTCAGTTAGTTATTTAGGCTATATTCAGTTAGTTATGTTGACTATATTCAGTTAGCTATGTAGGTTATATTCAGTTAGTTATGTAGGTTATATTCAGTTAGTTATGTAGGCTATATTCAGTTAGTTATGTAGGCTATATTCAGTTAGCTATGTAGGCTATATTCAGTTAGTTATGTAGGCTATATTCAGTTAGCTATGTAGGCTATATTCAGTTAGTTATGTTGACTATATTCAGTTAGTTATGTAGGTTATATTCAGTTAGTTATGTAGGTTATATTCAGTTAGTTATGTAGGCTATATTCAGTTAGCTATGTAGGCTATATTCAGTTAGTTATGTAGGCTATATTCAGTTAGTTCTTTAAACCTTAGCTTTTATACTTTTCTTACTTTCTTTTGCAAGGCCAGAGCTCAATCAGTGTGTGATTCCAACACCAGATCTCCAGGTTGTGTCCTCATTTCTCCTTCTGAAAGGAAGTTTGCTGATCTGGAGGAGGTACGGCCTCCCTTGGAACAACAATCCAAGGACAGAAGCACAGCCTGTGTGGGCCAAGTCCATTATCCCAACAGCACCATCAGTGTGATTGCAGGCGCCTGCGGTGGGACTGTGCTAAGTAAAATAGGATTTTCATGTTTCACCACAGTAGAGAGAGAGAGACCACCTTTCGTTGAACCCAGAAGGGGCCCTACTCCTGAATAATTTTGATGCTACTTTTGGGGTTTTGGAGGGATGGTTTCGGATAGGTTTTACAGTTTTTGCCGATTGCTTACACACTGAAAGTGAATGCTTCGACAAAAGCGTCAAAACCTTAACTTTTGTAACCATGCCTTTAACAAAGGCACCAATAGTACAAACACATTTTCTGCTTTGCACTTTGTTTGTAATTCTGCAACACACTTTGCACTTTGTTTGCAATTCTGCATCACACTTTGCACTTTGTTTGCAATTCTGCAAAACACTTTGCACTTTGTTTGCACTTTGTTTGCAATTCTGCAACACACTTTCAAAACATTACACACTGTTTCTTACATTAGACACTTCGTTCAAGAATGACATTTCTTGCAATCATAGGGGAAACACTTCTATTCAAAATGCAAAACATACCTGAAATTTGCAACACCCAGACACACACATGAAAACACATACATTAATTGAACACCAATTAGTCTGAGCCTTAGCACTACAATAAGACCTCAGGTAAGCTCACCTCTTTTGTGAGAACTTTGCAAACATGGAGGCAGTGAGAGTGAGAGGAAGAGAGAGAGGAGGAGGAGGAGGACGAGGACAAGAACAAAGAAGGGGACCAGGCAATAGACGGAGACATATTTCCAACGACATTAGGGCCACTTTAGTGGACCATGTCATAAATCAAGGCCTGACGATGAGGGAGGCTGGGCAGAGAGTCCATGGTAGCATCCATAATACGGACATTTAGACTGGAGACAGGTATGTCTCCAACTTTCTACACTAGACTGTACCTATGTAATTGTTGCACATCATTCTGCATCACAGTACAATACAATGTAGTCCTACAATATTAGGTCTATGCTCCTCATTGAACAAAAGAAATAGGTACAGTATAGTGCTGTGAAGTACATGTAATACAGTTTTGATGTTACTGTGTACAGTATGACAGTACAGTATGTATGTTGTCTGTGGGGGCACCTGCCTTGCCTGTAGCTTGTAGTTTTGACTGAATGTGTCTGTACCAATGCACTACATAATGCAGTTGTACAGGACGGACCAGAGCAGCCCAGGTTTGTTGTCATCTGGGATAATGTTGTTTCCGTGAGTTTACAGTAACATATTGTATTGATTATTCTACTGTAATTCTACTTTTCTTTGTGTTTTTTTGTTGTTAAATAAGCTGTAAATATTTTATTTTTTTCTGAAGCCTTTATATTTTTGAGTTCATTGAAATGTGAGTAGATGTACTGTACCGGAACAATCTTTCACAGAACCCTGTATGAGAAAATCAAAAAGGTTTACAAAGTACTAAAGACAGCAGTGTTTTGTATAAAGTACATCAGCGTGTTGTTGCTGCTTTGAAAGAGTCATTCAAATGGTGCATGTGTGTGTCATTTTGTTGAAAAAATGCCAGTTTGACAAAGGATTGTTAGGTTTTGATGCAGAGTTTCATTCTGACATAGAAGTGAGATATTTATCTCTAAGTGTTGTGTCTTATTGGGCTGGTGTGTAGAGTTCTGACACAATGAGCCAAATTCCGCAACAAGTGTGTAAGCAATTGCAAAAAAACTATAAATAATTATGGACAGCAATTTGGCCGAGTCTGCTGGCTCAGTCAATTTCTATGGGACTATTTATCTCTAAACATAAACCAATCTCTGGGAGATTGTTTCAAATTGTAACTAGAAAAGCCTACTAGATAGCCTACTAGATTGTTTCAAATTGTAACTAGAAAAGTCAAAATGTTGAGCCATCTTTTAAACTACTGTCCACAACCCGAACTTGTAATGGGAGTTTAGATTGCCTTTCCAAAACCATTCAGGAGTTTGACTTAACCACTGGGGAAATGGTTTCACTGCTACTGCATAAACATATCAGATTTAGATGGTTTAAGGAATTTATCCCTACTTCTAGGATACAGCAGCTGCATACAATATCCAATATACCAGGGGTTCTATAGATGCATGGGTTTAATCCACTCTTCCCTCACCCTTATCTGACAGCCCCTTGCTGTGCTGGAGTGTCGGTGGAGTATTAGTGATGCGTCGTTCCCTAATGACACTGAATACAATCCTCAGTAGATAACCCAGGCCTAGCCAGGCCTAGCCAGGGACAATGGGCCTCACAATGGGCTGCTGAGCTGTAAATGTAAACCTAATATGCCACTGTTTGGCCAGGACAGATAAGCCTTACTGAGTCACTGCTAGATTCAACTGATGAGCAGAGACATGAATCCTCAATACAAACGGACCAGAGGAGGAACCCCTATCGGAAAGGGTGTGTGCGCGTGCGTGTGTGCGTGCGTGCGTGTGTGTGCGTGTCTAGCTCATGGCAATTCAAAGAATTGGTCAATGCACTGGAACATTCTTTTGGTCACGTTTCTTTGGAGCTGAAAGCTGTGGATTGTGTGTCTATGAAAGATGTGTGTCTTTGAGTTAGAATGCAGATGTACTGTGCCATTGTGATTGCATTATTAGATCATTTGAATATGAATGAAAGAAACCTGCATCTCCACCATGAAGAGAAACCCTTTTGAGGTTTTCACACACAGCCGTCAATCTCACAGAAGTAGCCCTGGCCATAGAGGCCTCTCTCCTCTCTCCTTTTTCTCCCTCTCTCCCTCTCGTCCTGCCTCTCCCCCTCTCCTTTTCCTCCCTCTCTCCCTCTCCTCCTGCCTCTCTCCCTCTCCTTTTCCTCCCTCTCCCCCTCTCCTTCTCCCTCTCTCCCTCTCCTCCTGCCTCTCTCCCTCTCCTCCTCCCTCTCTCCCTCTCATCCTGCCTCTCTCCCTCTCCTCCTGCCTGTACAGCGGGTGTAAGGTGATGTAGGCTTGTTTGAAACCTCTCTTTCTTTTCAACAGAAGATGTGGCCCTGCCCTTCCACACTCACACTACTCCTCCCATGTCTCTGAAGGACAGAAGAGAGAGATCCCCACTCACACTACTCCTCCCATGTCTCTGAAGGACAGACGAGAGAGATACACACTCACATTACTCCTCCCATGTCTCTGAAGTACAGAAGAGAGAGAAACACACTCACACTACTCCTCCCATGTCTCTGAAGGACAGAAGAGCGAGATTCACACTCACACTACTCCTCCCATGTCTCTGAAGGACAGAAGAGAGAGAGAGATCCCTACTCACACTACTCCTCCCATGTCTCTGAAGGACAGAAGAGAGAGATCCCTACTCACACTACTCCTCCCATGTCTCTGAAGGACAGAAGAGAGAGATCCCTACTCACACTACTCCTCCCATGTCTCTGAAGGACAGAAGAGAGAGATCCCTACTCACACTACTCCTCCCATGTCTCTGAAGGACAGAAGAGAGAGAGAGATCCCTACTCACACTACTCCTCCCATGTCTCTGAAGGACAAAAGAGAGAGATACACACTCACACTACTCCTCCCATGTCTCTGAAGGACAGAAGAGCGAGATACACACTCACACTACTCCTCCCATGTCTCTGAAGGACAGAAGAGAGAGATACACACTCACACTACTCCTCCCATGTCTCTGAAGGACAGAAGAGAGAGATCCCCACTCACACTACTCCTCCCATGTCTCTGAAGGACAGAAGAGAGAGATACACACTCACACTACTCCTCCCATGTCTCTGAAGGACAGAAGAGCGAGATACACACTCACACTATTCCTCCCATGTCTCTGAAGGACAGAAGAGCGAGATACACACTCACACTACTCCTCCCATGTCTCTGAAGGACAGAAGAGCGAGATACACACTCACACTACTCCTCCCATGTCTCTGAAGGACAGAAGAGAGAGATCCCCACTCACACTACTCCTCCCATGTCTCTGAAGGACAGAAGAGAGAGATCCCCACTCACACTACTCCTCCCATGTCTCTGAAGGACAGAAGAGAGAGAGAGATCTCTACTCACACTACTCCTCCCATGTCACTGAAGGACAGAAGAGAGAGAGAGATCCCTACTCACACTACTCCTCCCATGTCTCTGAAGGACAGAAGAGAGAGATCCCCACTCACACTACTCCTCCCATGTCACTGAAGGACAGAAGAGAAAGAGAGAGAATTCGAAAACAAACCCGATTTTGATAAACTCCCATATCTATTGGGTGAACTACCTCAGTGTGCAATTACAACAGCAAGATTTGTGACCTGTCCCCACAATAAAGGGCAACCAGTGAAGAACATACACCATTGTAAATACAACCCATATTTATGTTTATTTATTTTCCCTTTTGTACTTTAACCATTTGCACATCGTTACAACACATCGTTACATAATATGACATTTGTAATGTCTTTATTCTTTTGGAACTTCTGTGAGTGTAATATTTACTGTTCATTTTATTGTTTATTTCACTTTTGTATATTATCTACCTCACTTGCTTTGTCAATGTTAACATATGTTTCCCATGCCAATAAAGCCCCTTGAATTGAATTGGCCTAACTGACAAACTAAGGCACTTCTGCGTCCGTGCCTGGCCAGGCCTGGGCCCCAATGTACTGACACACAGAACGAAGGACCTTTAATGGAATGCTGCATCTCAAATACAGTGTAGTGTAATGCTTCAACCATTCTGTGGTGTGTCTAATAATGATGTTGGCTTTGCCACATATTAATATAGGTCAACTGCTTTGAGTTGTAGACCTTCTGTCTATGCAAATCATCAATATTACTTTCTGACAATAACACCAGATCTCCATGGCTACAGACTAGTTGCTATGGAGAGAGGTTAGATCTAAGAAACTAACCTCTCAAGTTGTCTAGGCTACTGAGCCTTGACCCACAATGCCGAGCGCTAGCTGCAGACTACCCCCTTGTCGAGGGGATGTCGGCTTGTTCTCATCTCAGCAGGACAAATATGAATTATGGATTTCACTGTTTGAAAGGGGGAAACCAGGCCAAGGCTTTCCAATTAGGGAATTTAGCTGAATGCCAAGTGAAGTTTGTTGCCCTAGTATCTTGTTCCAATGGGAGCCTTTTATATATAACCCCACTGATCTAAAAAATAATATTATAATAATTAGATGTTTCTAATAATGCACCCAAATCTCTGTTTAAAAGGCTGCAAGCATTCCTTTTGTAGTCCAGACATCAATCAGCTTAGCCGTTGGTTATTATTGAATCAAAGGTTAAATCCTACGTAGCCAAAGTATGAAAATCATTTATTTTCCCCTTCTTTCTTTTCAGTAACATTGTCCTCACACAGGAGGGCAGGGAAGGACAGGCTCTGTCTGTCTTCCCCTCGCTGAGTGTCTGTCTGTCTGTCTGTCCGCCTTTCTGTCTGTCTGTCTGTCTGTCTGTCTGTCTGTCTGTCTGTCTGTCTGTCTGTCTGTCTGTCTGTCTGTCTGTCTGTCTGTCTGTCTGTCTGTCTGTCTGTCTGTCTGTCTGTCTGTCTGTCTGTCTGTCTGTCTGTCTGTCTGTCTGTCTGTCGGGTCTGTCTGTCTGTCTGTCTGTGTGTTTCCCTCCCTCTCCAAGACACATTCTGCTCCAGATAACTCCTCTATAAACATTATTGTTGATACTTTCACAATTTACAGAACATAGAATGGAGGCAACACCACCTCCCTGTAAAAATAATCACCATCATCTCTTCCCATCATTACTTGCCTGTTTTCCCAACATGGTGTCACATGACAGGAACAAAAGAGGGTTTTCTTCCATTTCGGACCGGCCCAGGAAGATCCCATTTGAGAAAATAATAATGTGATCTCTGTACCCAGATGACCCGATAGACCGAAGGTTGTCCATTCCCCAATGCTCCGTCTCCACTGATCCTTGACCCAGTTAGCTTCACCTTTCTCTGGGTTAGGAATAGGATGTCCTCCCCTCACTGGATAAAAACTAACCAATAAGCTAACCTATAACCAGTCCAGGGACCCCCCATGAGAGACCACTATGTCTATTTGCACTTTACAAGCTAATTACCAAACAACGGAGCAGGGTTAAATTTAGTTTAAACTAGCAGCCCAGACCGTGTATACACAGGCAGCTGTTGAATGGCCCATTAGCGCTATGCTAACAGCTAACAGCAGAAGTAGAGGCCCCACAGGGTGGTGCCCAGTGAAACATGAAAATCCACTGACCTCCGCCCTTTCCCACATGACCTATGCAGGTGTTCACTGATTGGCCTAAGATGCTCTGTTCCAATGTTCAAGGCATACCATTAGAAGCAATGTGTTGCATGCATTCTAAATGGTATTCTGGTATGCATATTGGAAAATAGACTTTTGTCTTGGTGAATGCACTGACTACTCCTCATGATACCAATGAAGAGTCTGATCTACCCACTATCGTTTCAGCACTGACCTGTCTGATTGTTATGCTGGACAGGTTTCCTTCTACAAAGGGAAACGCCCTCATATACATTATGTTATGATAATGACACTCAGACTTCCACATTTGGTACAGTGAAATTGATATCCATTTCAGTGCCATGATTTGGAAAGTGAATCAGATTATGTACAGAACTTGTTCCCCGTTGCCCCAACGGAGAGGTCAATTACCTAGATGCAGCATAGATGCAATCTATGTTTATTCATCTGTTCCAAGGAATCCACTGACCATCCGTCACTACAGGAACAGGTTCCTACACGGATATGGCAGCTCTCGCCAACGGTGAGGTCAACTCCAGAAAGACTTTTAATTGGTGGGAATTAAGATTCCGCACAGGACGGTCTGACGACTCTACTCATGCTTGTCATGACCAGATCAGTCCGACAGGTGTCAGCTTTGCTTCCCGCTCCTGCCTTCTAACAGAACATGGGGATGAGGGAGGATGGGAGGATGAGGGATGTTAGGAGGATGAGGGAGGATGAGGGATGTTAGGAGGATGAGGGAGGATGAGGGAGGATGGGAGGATGAGGGAGGATAGGAGGAGGAGGGAGGATGGGAGGATGAGGGAGGGGTGATGAGGGGTGGAGGTGGGGTTGGATAATGAGCTCATACCTCCTGGGAGACTGATCTGACAGTGGATCAGATCGCTGTTTCACTGCCACATTCATGGCCGTGAGAACGAGGAATCCACACACACACACACACACACAACCACTCATACACACACACACCGCCTGCTTTTCTGTGTCCCAGGAGGAATGAGGATACAGTGAAAGGCTATTTGTTCTGCTACATGGCTGTGCCGCCACGGAGGCCTTTGGCATTCAGACGCACACTGCTCCCACGATCAGTCCATTCAGGAGGCCCTCACACAGGAGAGATGCTCTTAGACCTCTCTGGCGTTGTTCTGGAAGTCCCATTGATGTTTGGTCGGGAGAGTGAAACAGTGAAATAGCACAGGGATTCGTCTTAGCTGTTGTCTTACTGGATTGGTCTTAATGTCCTGACTGTCATGCCTCTTTCTGTATGTTCTCCTATAGAATCTTATACATAGTGGAAAGTGCTTGATTGGGACAGGCTGGGTAGATGCCAAACTAGTTAACCTGAAAACCAGTTGGATACCAGATACTCATGTCTTTGAGTTTCATTGACTGGACTCCCCAGATATCCCTAAACCAGCTTCTGAGTCAGCTCTCATAACAATCCATGTAACAGCTAACTTGTAAGCTTTCAAACATCATTCTGTCTCCTGCCAGAACGGCCTCTCTGCCTACCTGCTAGTCCAAGTAACAAGCCTGAGGCCCCTGGGGTGGGGGACACGTTTAGACAGGGCTGGAGGAATCCTCCAGGAGCCAGTCAGGAGCCACTGTCAGTCAATCTGTTGCCCCAGGGATCATCACACTCCACTGGGCTAATGTGGATGCGACTGCCCCTGACACGGGGGACAACCCTGCTGGAAGAGCATAGTTCCCACCAGGGAGGTGGTTTGTTTGTGTGTTTATTAAATATCATGTCTTGGTTGTTGTTTGATGGTGGTTATTGGAGAAACATGATTAATTGTGATTTCAATATTTCTCCTTTCATGTCCTGAATCTGCAGCAGCTAAACATATAAACTACCCCATATATACAGAGTTCTCTGGGATAAACAGGGTTTTAACCAGATTACTGAATGTTGTGGAAAAGAAGAGATGTGTTCAATAACTTCCATGCTGTGATATCCATTTGTTTCTCTTTCTTTTCTTCCCATTAGCTGGTTAAACAGGGTTCTACCAGGACAGTGTGATTTACACACAGTTGGTGCAGCTTCAGACCACGGTGGGTAGAAAGGTCTCTCATTGACACGGTTAACTGACTTGGTGAACACCTGGGGTTTCTCTTCATCCAGACACAAACTACAGGGAATAACTGGGCTGGAGCACAGTTGGTCCTGATTAGGTTCTGCCACTCACGCACAGACACATGTTGTTCTAGAAGAGAACACAACCCATACATTCTAGAACACACACAGACACATGTTGTTCTAGAAGAGAACACAACCCATACATTCTAGAACACACACAGGCACATGTTCAAGAAGAGAACACAACCCATACATTCTAGAACACACACAGAGACATGCTGTTCTAGAAGAGAACACAACCCATACATTCTAGAACACACACAGACACATGTTGTTCTAGAAGAGAACACAACCCATACATTCTAGAACACACACAGACACATGTTGTTCTAGAAGAGAACACAACCCATACATTCTAGAACACACACAGACACATGTTGTTCTGGAAGAGAACACAACCCATACATTCTAGAACACACACAGAGACATGGTGTTCTAGAAGAGAACACAACCCATACATTCTAGAACACACACAGACACATGTTGTTCTAGAAGAGAACACAACCCATACATTCTAGAACACACACAGAGACATGCTGTTCTAGAAGAGAACACAACCCATACATTCTAGAACACACACAGACACATGTTGTTCTAGAAGAGAACACAACCCATACATTCTAGAACACACACAGACACATGTTGTTCTGGAAGAGAACACAACCCATACATTCTAGAACACACACAGACACATGTTGTTCTAGAAGAGAACACAACCCATACATTCTAGAACACACACAGACACATGTTGTTCTAGAAGAGAACACAACCCATACATTCTAGAACACACACAGACACATGTTGTTCTGGAAGAGAACACAACCCATACATTCTAGAACACACACAGAGACATGATGTTCTAGAAGAGAACACAACCCATACATTCTAGAACACACACAGACACATGTTGTTCTAGAAGAGAACACAACCCATACATTCTAGAACACACACAGACACATGTTGTTCTGGAAGAGAACACAACCCATACATTCTAGAACACACACAGACACATGTTGTTCTAGAAGAGAACACAACCCATACATTCTAGAACACACACAGACACATGTTGTTCTAGAAGAGAACACAGCCCATACATTTTAGAACACACACAGACACAAGTTCTAGAAGAGCATTCAATACATTCCAAAACACAAATATTCTCAGACAAAGAAGTTTGAGGCAATAATAAACTGTTTTGTGCATTTATTTGTTATTTTACACAAGAGCGTAAAAACATCAACTGACTGGCAAGAAACTGTGTTTGCAAATTCAAAAACAGTTGCAAATGATTTTCAGGTTGTGACTGAAATGTACACACATTGTTTTTCTTTTGTGTAGTGAAATAAATGCAAACTAGTTGAACAAAAAGAACAAGATAACTAAAATATAACTAATGGTATATTATTTTAAACAGTAGCAAAACTGCCATTTTTTTAACATTACACAGAAAGCACACCTTCATTGATTCCGTTTCACAAAACTTCACAAAATCACTGCACCTACAGATCAACAAATATATAAATATGATATTTACAGAATAAACAATGATCTAATAATGTGGATTTGAAAGTCTACTCCTTCATTCTACATACTAAGCACCAATACTTCCTAAATGCGTCATCTACAGGAGTGTTTGGGACTGGATGGATCCTCCTGGCTTTATATGGACACCTCACTGACCAACATACATCAACATACATACATCAACATACATACATCAACATACATACATCAACATACATACATCAACATACATACATCAACATACATACATACATCAACATACATACATCAACATACATACATCAACATACATACATCTACTTCTCACATTCTACAGATTGGCTTTCGTGTTTGTAATGTCTTTTTTATGGCCCCAGCGAAGACCAGAAGCTAAGAGTCAGCTGAGGGGGATCAGAATAAAGAATACAAAATAAAATATAGCTTTAGAGTTTTGACTCTGGTCTCGGCTGTCAGTCCGTTTGACATTCCTGATTCCTATGTAAACACAGTGGCTTGATTCAGTGGCAGGTCCTTCAGGGTAATGGAGTCTGGTTGACTGACTGCCTGCTCACATAAACACTGGCAGGGAGAGCACCTCGTCTCCCTCCGCTGTGGCTCCGACCAGGGCAGGGGGAAGGGTGTGTGTGTGTGTGTGTGTGTGTGTGTGTGTGTGTGTGTGTGTGTGTGTGTGTGTGTGTGTGTGTGTGTGTGTGTGTGTGTGTGTGTGTGTGTGTGTGTGTGTGTGTGTGTGTGTGTGTGTGTGTGTGTTTACGATGTCATTGAACCATCTGTTTGGGTGACACCAAGTCTCCAGTTCAGAAGAAGTGCTTTATGAAGAAGACCCCCCACCCCTGTTACTAACCAGGGGGAAGTTAACCAAACTCACTCAAAAAGGGGGAAATTATAACAAAACTGGAGTCACACTGTAAATGAAACAGAGCATATGTATTTGGTCTTGGTCTTTTACAGTGCGTCTAATGTGCTTGAGATGTCCTTCCCAGGGACTGCATGCAGTCAGTTAACTGTTCAGCCCGTTCAGCAGGCCTTAAATAGAGTCTGTTTGGTAGAGAGTCAGTTCTCTGTGGGTTGTGTGACATCACCTCTGTGGGTCCAAGACAATTTTCCCCTTAGGGACAATAAAGTGTATCCTATCTTATCCTGTCCTCTCCCAGCGGGCCAATCACATGTTATTCTCCACCGCCGCCACGGCCGAGTACTCCGTCTCGGACACATGTGATGCGTCAATGAGCTTGGCCAGGCCCGTCTTGGTGGAATACTTGAAGATGAAGGCCTTCATGAGGTCGTAACGGTAGTTTCTGTTGATGAAGTTATAGATGACGGGGTTGATGCAGCAGTGGATGAGGCTGAAGCACTGGGTCAGGTGGAGGGACACATACAGGAAGTTCTCCAGCCTGCAGCTGAAGGGCAGGACGTTGAGGAGAGATAAAGTGTCGACCAATAGGACTCCGTGGTAGGGCAGCCAGCAGACCAGGAACACCACAATGTAGGTCAGGATGATCTTCCGGCTGATAATAATAATAATAATAATAATCATTGATTAATCATTGATCATTGATTGGATTTATAAAGCGTATGTGCGTGTGTATGTGTTTGTGTGTGTTCGTGCGTGTGTGTGTGTGTTTGTGTGTGTCTGCGTGTGTGTATGTGTGTGTGTATGTGTATGTGTGTGTGTGTGTGTGTGTGTGTGTGTGTGTGTGTGTGTGTGTGTGTGTGTGTGTGTGTGTGTGTGTGTGTGTGTGTCTGCGTGTGTGTGTGTGTGTGTGTGTGTGTGTGTGTGTGTGTGTGTGTGTGTGTGTGTGTGTGTGTGTGTGTGTGTGTGTGTGTGTGTGTGTATGTGTGCATGTGTGCGTGTGTGTATGTGTGTGTGTGTGTGTGTGTGTGTGTGTGTGTGTGTGTGTGTGTGTGTGTGTGTGTGTGTGTGTAAGGGAGGCACTCACCTGATGCGTCGCTCCTGGTTTGAGTTGGCGCTGGAGCCTGGCGGGTTGGCGTTGCCGATGGCGCCTGCTAATAACAGGTAGAAGACAGCGATGACCGGGAACGGGATGGCAAAGCCCAGGACGATGAAGCTAAGCTGGATGCCCACCATCCACTCTCGGGGGTTGTCAGTGGGGTAGACGGGCCGGCACAGGGTGGCGTCAGAGTGTGTGGACTTGACCGCCTGGAGAAAGTAAGTGTCTGGGACGGAGGCGGCCAGCGCCAGCAGCCAAACCAGGATACAGATCACCCTCCGCACCACCTTCTTCCTGCGGCTGTTCCCTCCGTCTCCGAATAGCGCCACGGACATGTAGCGGTCCGCGCTCATACAGGTGAGGAAGAAGATACTCCCGAAGAGGTTGACGCTGAACACCAGGTGGGTGATCTTACAGACGGCCTCGCCGAAGGGCCAGTGGCCGCGCTGCAGCAGCGAGCTGACCCAGACTGGGAGAGTAGCCACCACACAGAGGTCAGCCACAGCCAGGTTGAGGATGTACAGGTGGGTCTCAAAGCGGTTCCTCTCTGAGCGGAGGTTGACCCACACCACCAGGGTGTTGGCGGCCAGGCCCACCAGGAAGATGAAGATGTAGAGGACAGAGAGGGTGTAGAGCACCGCCGCGTGGCTGAACCCAGCCGGGCACAGCAGAGCCTCTACGTGGTGGGATGACATGTTGTCCCCCGTGAAGTTAAGCTCCGCCCACATCTCCATCAGCTCCGTCAGCTCGTTCACACTCAGACTCATCGTGGCGTTCACCGCAGTAGGGGGAAGGCCGTGTTGTGAAAAAGCCAGAATCCACAATCTGTAAAGCAAGAAGTTTGCTGGTTAGAGTTCGCGCAAAACAAATGGATCAACTGAGGGGCTGTATGAGCGGAAATATGTCCATTTGCAAAACAAGACATTTGCTGGGTGACCACACAAACATATGGACCAAATATGTCAAACAATCATTTGTTTAGAGGGACAACAGGCATTATCTAAAACATCTCAAGAGGCCAACATCTCAATGACCCCCGAAATCTGAGGGGGTACAAAGTATGTGAGGATGTCTGGGGGGGGGGCTTGGTGGTCCTGAAGTTGGAGAATCTTCCATTTTTCAAACACCTGAAACAGCGTTTTCCATGCTTAATTCTATGTAAAAAAAATATATATGTTTATTTTTCTGCATATCTAAGCATACCTCTTGAGCTGACTGTATCCTCCTGAACGGCAGTTATTGTTTTAAAGAAACTAAATATGCTCTCTGCATCTCTGCTAAAATCTGGGTAAAAGATTGAAAGGTATGTGACTTATTCAGTACATTTAGTTATTGGTTGCTTTTCTAAAGTCTTCCAACCTTGCCAGCAGGCATTCCAGCTAAGATAGTTTTAGACAAGCTAGTTACTGGAACTTGATTGATAACCTGAAATGGCTTCTTGGTAGCTAGTTATCAGGTTGGGTGATTGGGAACCTATCTGGACTAGCTAAAGCCAACTTCATACAATTGCAAGGTGGCTAGTAGTATTACAGAGACTTTTTAGTATTTTTTATTACAGGATAAATCTGAGGGTCATGTCCCCTGTGCTCCCCATGGGCATGGCGCCTCTGTCCGAGGCGGCATGGTGGGATGTCAGGGGTTAGACCGATCGCATGCTGTGTCCAGGAATGTTCTCAATGTTTTCCCTCTAGTTCATTAGACAGAGACATTCCACAGGACTCCCGAGTTCCTCCTTGTCCATCAATAACAAGCAGTGTTCCTCCTAGTACATCAATAACAAGTAGAATTCCTCCTAGTACATCAATAACAAGTAGAATTCCTCCTAGTACATAAATAACAAGCAGGATTGGGGCCATCGCTGCCAAAGGAGGAGTTATCATGGTCTAAGACAGACAGATTCTCACATCTGAGACTAATCTGACTACTGCAAGCTGGGTGCTGAGGGACTATTTCAACTATGCCTGTATTACCACTGAATTGTGAACTGAAGTAAGCCAGTAAATGATTTATTACTGAATCAAAATAAAGGGCTTTTCAGATTATACCGTTTTCAAATGTAACTGTGGAGATTTAAAAATTCACTCAAAATTTAGCATGGTCCATTTTAAGCTAAATCAAATAAATGTCACTAAATACTGTAGGTACATGTGGAGCATGGACATTTATGACTCCATGTATTTGTGTACATCCATTTTTATGACAGTGAAATAGGGACCTCCCAACCTCACAAGGACCTCTCAACGGCATTTACTTAGCCTTTGGCACAAAGAGAGTGAAGAGTGTACTGATGCTTTCAATGTGACCCAGGAATACCTCAAGGTGAGAACTTCACGGACACGGAAACGTAGCCTGCGATTGAGATATGGACAGGATGGAATGTGTGTGTGTGTGTGTGTGTGTGTGTGTGTGTGTGTGTGTGTGTGTGTGTGTGTGTGTGTGTGTGTGTGTGTGTGTGTGTGTGTGTGTGTCTGTCTGTCTGTCTGTCTGTCTGTCTGTCTGTCTGTCTGTCTGTCTGTCTGTCTGTCTGTCTGTCTGTCTGTCTGTCTGTCTGTCTGTCTGTCTGTCTGTCTGTCTGTCTGTCTGTGGAAGGTATGGAAGGTGAACGGTTCCGTTCTTCACTAGAAACAGTGAACCGGCATCATATCATGGCCCTTTCCTTTGAACCGACAGTTCCAGGGTCAGGGGTCAGAGGGCCGTGTTGTTGAGAGAGAGATGTGAAGCGAGCCAGAGAGCTTCACATCAGATGAGACCATAGAACACAGGATGCAACTGGTGCTGCTGGGTAGCCCTTCACACACTGATTAAACCTCTCACTACTTGGCTTCTACTGCAGGTCTTCATGGACTACCGCACTTCATAACACATGTTCAGACTGTTCAGAGTTTATACTTCATAAGACATGTTCAGACTGTTCAGAGTTTATACTTCATAAGACCTGTTCAGACTGTTCAGAGTTTATACCTTATAAGACATGTTCAGAGTTCATACCTTATCAGACATGTTCAGAGTTTATACCTTATCAGACATGTTCAGAGTTTATACCTTATCAGACATGTTCAGAGTTTATACCTTATCAGACATGTTCAGAGTTTATACCTTATCAGACATGTTCAGAGTTTATACTTCATAAGACATGTTTAGACTGTTCAGAGTTTATACCTTATCAGACATGTTCAGAGTTTATACTTCATAAGACATGTTCAGAGTTTATAACTTATCAGACATGTTCAGAGTTTATACTTCATAAGACATGTTCAGACTGTTCAGAGTTTATACCTTATAAGACATGTTCAGAGTTTATACCTTATCAGACATGTTCAGAGTTGATACCTTATAAGACATGTTCAGAGTTTATACTTTATGTCTGTAAAACAAATAGAACTAATATAAATGCAATTGAAACGGATTAACTGGATTTAACCATCAAACAACTTAATCGTTTCTTTTTTTGCTTATAACATTAGCCAGATGTTTGTTCATCTAACAAAATTACCATATAGCCTTAAAAGCATTGTGGGTAACATGAGTAGATAGACAGCTGTCTTTAAGATGACCTTAAATCACTGACAGATGAAAACTAAAAGCCTGACCCATTTGGGAGAGGTGGGTTACATAAAAACAAAAGCTGCAGAAAGCTTGGTGTTTTTACTGCCGTCACTCCCACCATGCATTTGGGAATGGATGACATTAAATGCTGCATCTCCACGTGCCATAAAACGCCGTGGCCCTTTTGAGGACCCCAGTCCTTGTAAATCTGTTGTGTTTTCACTGGTCAAACAGAGTGGCTCTTCACCTGGTTCCCTTGTCCTCCCTCTAGCCCCCAATGGCCCCAGGGCAGCTAGCACCGTCTGGGGAACAAAGAGCTGCCCGTGTGGACACAGCGTCTCTCACCACCACACCCCCAATATTACATCCTACCACAGACATACACAAACACACTCACACACACATACACTCACGCACTCACTCACTCACTCACTCACACACACAAACAAACAAACATACAGTATACACATATTATACACACCTCCACTCTCTTTCTCGCTCCCAGTCTCTCACTGTCTTTCTGTCTCACTGTTTTTCTGCTTTTTCCTCTCTGCATACTACACTCCCTCCCCCTCCTCCATCTCCCTGTCCATCTCCCTTCCCTCTCCCTCCCCATCTCCCTTCCCTTCCCCCTCTCCTCTCCCACCCCTCTCCCTTCCCCTCTCCATCCTCCCTCTCCCTCTCAATCCCCCTTCTAGTTCTGGTCTCAGCAGAAACCCTGCAACTTTAAACTGTTTCCCTCCTCCTCCAAGGAACCCCCCCCCCCCCCCCCCCCCCCCCATTTCTCTCTCCCCACTCTTTTTCACAGTGAAAATTCTGCAACCATCTGTACTAAATTAATACATTGAAAGGTAGGCTATTAACGGTGTCCATCCAGCAAATAGCCTGCTGAATATGTGAATGACCAAAATGGGTCAGTCTAGTGGAATTTTAGTGATAGTGCATAAGTCTTCTGAAGATACAGTAGATGAATGTTGTCCTACTATAAACTACTTTTGTTAACGGAAATACACACTATCAACTACAGAACTTTTCCATTAATTATTTGATGCGTGATTTATTCACATAAACAGACCCACAGTTCCTAAACACGCTATCTCTCTACCTGTCAGCTATAATGCATTATGTTAAGATTTTAAAAAATAATAATAATAACGTTATTGTGCACAATTTAGGTGCGTCTATCCATTGCCGTATCGTTTGCTTACATACAGGGCAATCTAGATCTGATTGAATGTAGACCAGTCTGCGGGGATATAACCCACTGTTAATCCGCTGGACCCACTGTTAATCCACACCCCCAACTGTGAGACCCGGGGCGCTTTTACAAATGTATGACAACTTCAGAGCACAACAAATCTCAGCGCCATGGAATGGTTGGGTAATGTCAAAGCACTCGTTTTCTAAACTCAAGAAAAACTAACAAATAACAAACATGTAACATGCCAGTTAGAAAAACTATAATAGCCTATGAAAACGAAATGTATTTTATTTTCTGTCAGTGAAAAAGTAGGATAAAATGCACTATGGGTAGTGTTATTTAAAGGTTACTTACAAAATGCCTTTCTGTGTCCTTTGTAACTCCTTCAATACAGAAATTGCACAGAATGTCCCCGTGAATGCTTTTGAGAGTCCCTAGACTGGTGTCAATATTGACGTTATAGTAGGCCTATTGAAGTCTGTAGGTCATACGCAAATTGACTGAAGAGCTCTCGGGTTCCTGCTCTGTCGAGACTACCTCGCTTTGTCCCGGTGCACTTGTTAAATACTGCAGAGAGCAACGCCTACTAGGGCAACTAGGCAGCTTGGTAAAACTGATTCATTGAGGTTTCAGAAAAAAAACAATGGAATCGACGGACTTGCGAAACATCGGATTTCCACTCCCACCAACATAATAGAGATATAAACAGTAGTTAGTTATTTGTGTCCGAGTACTGAAAAGTCTGACGTCCAATGCTGCTTTGCATTCCATCACCTTCCGATACTGGTGGTGCGTTGGTGCTGAATTCTTTAGGGGAAATTTCTTATAATAGATTTACGAGCTTTTCTGTAGGGCCATATTTACATTTACATTTACATTTAAGTCATTTAGCAGACGCTCTTATCCAGAGCGACTTACAAGTACATACATCCATTATTATTTTTTTGTACTGGCCCCCCGTGGCATATATTATCATGATATTATTATAATTTAGTAGCCTATGCTAAATTCATTAGAATATTGGTAGATAATTGACTAAATTTAATGTAAAATATTTACAAGAAACTGTTAGCCAATAGGCTATGTTTTACCCTGAATTATAGTCTATGCCTACTTTTAAACATCATTTTGAATGCATTAATAGGCCTATATAATGATGTATTCACATCTTTAAAGGGATACTTCTGGAATTTGGCAATGAAGCCCTTTATCTACTTCACCAGAGTCAGATGAACTTGTGCATACCATTTTTATATCTGCCTGCAGTTTGAAGGAAGTTACTAACTAGCGTTAGCGCAATTGCTATGGTTGCAGCTAACCATCCAGTCACATGCTAGCAGTCATTGCGCTAGCGCTAGTTAGCATTGGCTCACTAAACTACCTCTATCATTCTGGATGCAGAGACATACAACTGGTATCCACGGCGGCAGGTAGCCTAGCGGTTAAGAGCTTCGGGGCACTAACTGAAAGGTCGCTGGTTCGAATTCCAGAGCTGACTAGGTGAAAAATATGTTGATGTACCCCTGAGCAAGGCATTTGACCTAATTGCTCCTGTAAAATGATGACTAAAATGTAGAAAGCAAATGCAAGCCACAAGTACACCTGATGTAGATAAAAATAAAGGGCTTCATTACCAAATTCCCTAATAAGGCTGTCTATTAAACCAAATCCCATTTGGAGTGACCTGAGTGCGCGCATAAAAGATTGGTGTGAAAATTCGATTAGCCTGCGCTTCTTGGCAAAATGTGGATGAAGGAATTCATGTAAACATATTATCTAGACAGAAGAGACACTCTCCTTTATTTGACCTGCAGGTGGTTAAAGTTGAACACTTGGTAGGTGAATGTATTTGGTGTTTAACTATTTTGAACCTTTCTTGGAACAAACTCAAAGGCTTGGCGTTCTTTAGGAGCTCACCTGTTCTCCTGCATGCCCTACTGGGATGAGTTTAAACACATAGGCCCTATGCCAGCTTGGCTCTTGTTATCTTGATTTTGGCAAGACATCTTACCATATGCCATATAAAAAAGCACAATGTGGAATCTCATTCATTGAAATATTTGCCAATGTATTGTCTAATTTTAGAAAGGAAGGATGGATGTTTGTTTGCCAGGGAATTTGATACAGTAGATAGATTGTGTCTGACTGACAAAGCCAGGGTGCTGCACCTGGTTGAACAATGCATGTCCATCCTCACTGCATCTGACAGAACCATCAGGGCCAGTCTCTGATGTCCTGCAAGCCAACACCAGATTCGGGTACTTTCTGAGGTTGTTCCCACCTAGCCTGAGCCCGTCAGAGGGGAATCCAGTGAGATTCGGTATAAAGCACTCCTCTCCCCTCCACCTTATGAGTTTACAGTTGGCTACATAACTGCCCATGTTGTGTCCTTAAACCTCTATTTTAATGATATCAAACATGTCAGCGGAATATGAAATTGCACTGTGGATCATTGATAAGATGAGTTTATATATACATATATAAGTTATCTGAAATACCGTTCCACTTCAAACATTATAGGCCTATCTGCTACTTTTGATGTAGCCATTAGCGAACGCGTGGAAAGTTCATTTCAACAGGCTGTAGCGCACCTGTGTGTCACTGTCTCTCTCACCATTCAGTTATTCAATATACCATGGCAAGCACGCATGACGGATCATATAGCACTCATAATCAGCCTTTGTGTTGGGGGACCACCGGGATAAAGGATGTCCTTAGGATCTATTGATGCGTTCACTGCTAATTGAATTTTACACTATGCTGATATTGCACATTAGAAAGCCATTACATCTTTATTCAGCCAGCTCATTTGCCTACGCGTGCATATAGTGACGTGTGTCTGTCTTTACATGTGCTGGTAATGTTGACTAAATATTGTCAACAACTTTTAAAAAACAACTTGTGAAAATGTAGACTGAAAAAAGAGAAAGGAATGCTCTGTATAAATTAATTTGCTGCCTGTAAAGTGAGAGCAACATCTCTTCTGCTATAGTTCTAAACGACAGGAGCGCTCGTTTGGTCAAACCTCATTGCGCAGGCGTGGCGTTTCGTTGCTAGACGCTCTGGTGCACACACAGCAAGAAAGCAAAGACGCTTCAGTCGATGGGACGCGCCTAACTTTTTTGGCGAAGTCTTTAAATTGAAAAATAGGTATAGTATGGCATCTTCAGTGTGATTTTATTGATACAAATTTCAATAACGATTCGTGTTTAAAAATATAATCTTATTCTGTGTTATTTGAGAGTATGACGATATTTTCCCACATCAAATGCAATGTTATTGGCTCCTGTTTTGTGTGATAGAGATTTTACCTGGTCTCCAAAGCACCTGTCTGGCCCATGTTTTGACTGCCGAACGGTTTCTGAGAGTCTGAACATCCCAAGGATGGAACCGATCTAGAACAGCGGTGTTTCCCCTAGAATAACGTAAATATAGCTATTATCATCAATACCCTATTTTTTAATTAGGAAATTAAATCCATCAGATGCGCAATTTTTTATTTTACTAGGCAAGTCAGTTAAGAACAAATTCTTATTTTCAATAGCAGCCTAGGAACAGTGGGTTAACTGCCTTGTTCAGGGGCAGAATGACAGATTTTTACCTTGTCAGCTCGGGGATTCGAACTTGCAACCTTTCGGTTTCTAGTACAACGT
Organism: Salvelinus namaycush; assembly: GCF_016432855.1. Lineage (NCBI taxonomy): Eukaryota > Metazoa > Chordata > Actinopteri > Salmoniformes > Salmonidae > Salvelinus > Salvelinus namaycush. The sequence goes on from NC_052313.1 coordinate 51,082,818, forward strand.
TCTAACCACTAGTCTTCCTGTCGCCCAATGCAATGAATGTGCATTAATAGCCTTGTAGTGCATCAAGAAAAACGGAACTCACAATTCTATTGCAAACAGCTCGTTGAATTCCACTCAAGAATGTCACACAGGTATTCTATTTTGTTTTATCTACATGATGTATCTCATATTGTGAAAATTCTGTAACCAATGTTGTGGCTAGACTATATAGGCCTATAGGACACTTGGAAAAATCAAAATGACATCCACAGACTAATATTTCCAGGAGAGGCACTGCACAACCCTAAACAGAGTAAACCACTTACTCAGTTGTGGTCATACTTCCTTTATGATTTCCTGACTATTAAAAGGGCTATGGGAGAGCAGCAGTTTGCGAAAGAGAGAGGAAGTCTACATTGTGTTTTGCTGTTCCCATAACAACAGACAGGCATGCTTGTATCAACCTCGCTAAGCATTTCAAAAGCAGTTAGTCTGAGCTATATTTCCCATCCCTAGATGTCGTTACTGAAATGTTACCACACAGCTTTATTCACAGAAATATGTCTAGTCACCGAGGACATGTGAAACAAATGAAACAAAATAAAGCCTAATCCTTTATTTCCTGGTCCCCTGACCGGTATAAGCCTTTGTGATTTGTTGACCTTGTATTTTGGGGGGTTTTATTGGGGGTCCTTTGAATTATTTTGACTTAACAGTGTTGTTGCCTGGGCACTAGTTGGGTATCTGGTTGAATTCCCCAACACCCTCTCATTTTTATTGTAATGTCCCCCTCAGAAATGTCCTTTCAGCCTAGTCCTCACTACACCTCCCCCATTCCCACCCACTCACCCCTGGCAGCTTTGATTCAACCAGTCCCCTAACAAGAGTGGGCCATGGAAATGCTGCCTTTAGGGTAATGACATAGGCCTCATAGCAATATGAAAGGAGCATGGTTTCACCATTGTAAGCCTCGGCTCTTTTAGATTTACAGAGGCAGCAACTATGTTAAAAGAGAAAATAATGACATGTATACAGATGTAGGAGCGTAATTTGATCACTCTTTTGTTGCTGAGACTTTTCCTGCACCGCAGGAAATGCAGGTGAGCTTTGTGATTCACATAAATGAACTGAAAACCCACATTAACACACTGTTATATTAACAGTATTGCACTTTTCATGTAGTCTACTTTTGCCCAGCTGAAAGCAAGATTATGGACTAAATGTTAAAATCTGTCAAAATCCTGTTGCTGTTGGTTTATTTTGCTGTGACAATATAGGTCAAATTAAGATCCTACATCTGTAGGCCTATAATGGTTATTTATTGATGGCTGTTAGGGAGTGACATTAGGGATATCTAGCGGCCATTTTTGTTTTCTTCTATAGCATTGATAGGTCTATGTGTCAAACTCTAATTTTTACTACAGCTATGCCTGGGTAGGAAGGTATTTTTATACCTACAGTAAATATCAACTATGACCAAGAAGACAAGTGCACCCCTCTCATTCCCAGGTGTTTTAGCCAGGTGGTGTTAGGCTTGTTTGAAGGTTTTGACTGACAGATCACCTGCCAGTTACTGCATGACAAAGAGAGGGTTATTGACAATCTAGTTCAAAGTGCAAGAAATAGGTGTTAGTATCCTTCAATCCTTTTAATGGTACTTATCAGACATTACTTGGAGAGATAGCTCTGCCAAGGACAGCTATCCTGAAGCAGGTGACGGTTCTACCATGGCCTTTGTCCATCCAGAAAAGTAAGAGAGAAAAGTGATAAAGAGCCAGAAATAGTAAGAAAGAGAACCCTCCCCTCGAAATATGTCCAGTGAAATTGATCTAGATGGCTTAGTTAGTCTGGTCCATCACGTTTCCATCCACATACGATATGCCCTTCTCCTTCGCTCTCCCTTCTCCTCCTCCTTCACTCTCCCTTCTCCTTCTCTTTCCCCTTCTCCTCCTTCCCCTTCTCCTTCTGTGTCCCCTTCACCTTCTCTCTCCTCCTGTTCTTTCTCCTTCCCCTCCTCCTCTATCTCCTCCTCTTTCCCCTTCGCTCTCCCTTCTCCTCCTTCACTCTCCCTTCTCCTTCTCTTTCCCCTTCTCCTTCAGTTTCCCCTTCACCTTCTCTCTCCTCCTGTTTGTTCTCATTCACCTCCTCCCCCTCCTCCTCTTTCCCCTTCTCCTTCTGTTTCCCCTTCACCTTCTCTCTCCTCCTGTTCGTTCTCATTCACCTCCTTCCCCTCCTCCTCTTTCCCCTTCGCTCTCCCTTCTCCTCCTCCTTCACTCTCCCTTCTGCTTCTCTTTTCCCTTCTCCTCAGCTCCTACACCAGGATGTGGGTCCAGGCCCATGGAGCCTTGGAGGACCTCCTGGTGGATGAGCACCCTCCCACTGCCCCTCGGCCACTGAAGGACCGGCTGCAGGTCTTCCAGGGCCTGGCCACCTTCTACCTGAAGTACCTGCAGATCTTCCGCAGCCTGGAGGCTGTCTACGACCAGATAGTTCACCCCCAGAAGAGGCGCATGGTCAGGCACGTGTTGGACGGCGTGATGGGTAGAATCCTGGAGCTCAAGAACGAGATGGTGGAGCTGGAGTTCTCAGAGTTCCACTACTTTGATGATGTGCTGCAGGACCTCAAGCTGACACCTGTGAGTCAGTGGTACTGTACCGGGGACTGAGTGGTAGGACGTGAAGGGGGAATGAGGAAAATGAATTTCTGTATCCTGACAGTCATTTTCAAAGTGTTTGGAACTCACCCCTTTAACTCAGAGATTCTACCTTTTGAATCACACACAACGACAGAAAAATATTTCTGCAATATTATACTTTGCAGGAGGACCTGGAGGTGCCCATTCCTCAGTATTTTGTGAGAGAGAAGATGCATGTGCTGCGGGACAGAGAGAAGATGCTGGCTCATGTCATGGCTAAAGGGGGACACATTGAACAGGTTGAGCAGGTTAGAGAAACACACTATCAGACTCCCTTATGGAAGAAATTATTACAATTGTTACCATGCAATTCATTAAAGAAATACGGTTACCTCAGCTTAGATAGATAGTGTGGATGTAAAATAAAATATAAAACTAAAACATTACTCTAGTCTCACACAGCAGATGCTTCTTCCCCAAGTTGTATGCCTGAGGAGGAGGTTAACATTACTCTAGTCTCACACAGCAGACGCTTCTTCCCCAAGTTGTATGCCTGGGGAGGAGGTTAACATTACTCTAGTCTCACACAGCAGACGCTTCTTCCCCAAGTTGTATGCCTGGGGAGGAGGTTACCATTACTCTAGTCTCACACAGCAGACGCTTCTTCCCCAAGTTGTATGCCTGGGGAGGAGGTTACCATTACTCTAGTCTCACACAGCAGATGCTTCTTCCCCAAGTTGTATGCCTGAGGAGGAGGTTAACATTACTCTAGTCTCACACAGCAGACGCTTCTTCCCCAAGTTGTATGCCTGGGGAGGAGGTTAACATTACTCTAGTCTCACACAGCAGACGCTTCTTCCCCAAGTTGTATGCCTGGGGAGGAGGTTACCATTACTCTCATAGTGTTGAGGTCCTGTCTCTCTTATGTCTATACTGCTGTCTGTGTCAGGAGCTGTCGGTTCAGACCATGTGTCTGGAGGAAGCTGTTCGGGTCCTTCAGGTTTGTGAGCGGGCACGGCAGGGTCGGCTCAGGCATCGCTTCATGAAGGAGATACGGCAGGCTGAGGAAGAGGGGAGCCAGGCCAAGAGCCAAACACCCATCAGCACCCTGGACCCCGACCAGGCTGCCACACGCATTCAGAAGGTAAGGTGTCTATACTTATTGTTTCGTTTCTCATAATTTGTCCACAAACTTTACTTTCAATACCAGGCCTACATTTCCAATAGCTGTTGAACAGTACTGACTGATGTTTTAATACGAGTGAACCACTAAAGACACAACAGTCAGGGAAGCTGATTAACTGGGTTAAAGTATCTGTTCAGTGTTTCCAGATTTCTATGAAATATTACTTATAATTAATTACAACATGAGTGAAATAGTTTTCCTTTTTTATTTATTAAGAATGTTAAAAAGCAGCTTTTCTGTGTTGGAATGGTGTGGGCATTAAAAATATTCATGCAAGTAGACCACTGACTGGCCAGCTCATCCTCAGGATGATGACATCATCCTCTATAAGGAAATAATAAGCATTTTTGAAACGGTCTGTTTGAGATAGAAGTTTGAGTTGGTTTAAAAAAAAAAAGAATCCCCAATTTATGCTTTGTCCACAACTACAAGTATTGGATGAGTTAACAACATTATTTGAGTATGAGTTAACTTTTAAAAGTTAGATTTTCACTGGACATTTACTTTAATATGGTCACAAAGGGTTGTAGTTCATCCCACTCTCTCTAGTTAGAGGGTTGTAGTTCATCACTCTCTCCAGTTAGAGGGTTGTAGCTCAAAGATGGGTAACAGAATACCATCTGTATTAAACCCTGCTATACACTTGGACTGAGTAAAAGTCCATATCGATGGCTGCTTTTACTTTGTATGGAGAAATGGGTCCAAGTGATATAGTTTTCTGCCTGCTTTGCAAAAAGGCACAAGAACTTCATCTCAACAATGTTATCTCAATGTCACCTCTCTGCTGTTGGTTGGTTCAGAACCATAGTACCACCTGTCACCTCTCTGCTGTTGGTTGGTTCAGAACCATAGTACCACCTAGATGTTCTCGTACAGACACCCAGATGTCAAAACGCAGGGTCATCACATTACATGATCAGCAAGGTCATGGAAACGAACACCTACAATTCAGACTCACTTTCAGTTCCCCCCACCATTCTCTCTCATTGGCCCAAGTGTAAACCATCTCTGGCCTAACAAAGCCGCTGGACACATTGCTTTCACGGAGGAATCGGGTGTGTAGATATTTTATGGAGAGGTTGGATCATGTGTCGTTATAATAATGTGGCATGGCTGAGGTAGTGACAGGTGGTTCTGTTGACCTGACCTGTTAGGGTTCATGTTCAGGTCAGAGCGCTGGGTCAATGTTAATCCCTGTCTTGCACAAGGGACAGTATCGATCAAACACTGTTAGACAAACCTGACTTTGTAAGCAGCACCTTGGTAGAACAGGACACTACTTTTATATCAGATGTCACCACCACTGTGACTGATACAGAGGCTCATTCCTCCCTGCAGTAGTGTTGCATTCCTCGTCTATGTCGGTGGGAGATATCATTGGAGCAGACCAGCCAAAGAGAGGGGTCTCTTCCGTGGGGGAAAAAAAGCAGGTGTTATCATGTGTAGCGTCTGTCTCCTGCCTGCCAGCCCCCAGGACCTGAGTGTTTGGCATTTGTCGGGCTCTGCTCAGCTCTCAGCTGTTCATGCAATGCAGTATGGGCATGCTGGTTATAAAATCCCCTTTTGTCTGTCCCCTTGTGTTGTGTTCTACTTGTCTCGTTTTATGTTCTATGTGTGTCTTGTTTTGGGTTCTAGGTATGTCTTTTTGTGTTCTAGGTGTCCTGTTTTTCTGGTGTGTTCTAGGTGTCCTGTGTTGTGTCCTAGCTGTCCTGTTGTTCTGGTGTGTTCTAGGTGTCCTGTTTTTCTGGTGTGTTCTAGGTGTCCTGTGTTGTGTCCTAGCTGTCCTGTTCTTCTGGTGTGTTCTAGGTGTCCTGTGTTGTGTCCTAGCTGTCCTGTTTTTCTGGTGTGTTCTAGGTGTCCTGTGTTGTGTCCTAGCTGTCATGTTTTTCTGGTGTGTTCTAGGTGTCCTGTGTTGTGTCCTAGCTGTCCTGTTGTTCTGGTATGTTCCAGGTTTGGCGGGGCTACAGTCAGAGGAAGAGGACCAGGAGAGAACGGCTGGAGGAGATGATATTCCTGGGAATGGTGGGTGTACTTGTTCACTGTTCTCTCTTCCAGGACTGTGTTGGGTAACAAAGGGGCAGGGTTACTCTGAGTCAGTAAACACAGACTATCACAGACACGTCTGTATTGTGAAGGTCAGCCAATCAGTACCAGTGGTGATAACCAGACAAGCCTTGGTGCCATGGTAACTTTGTTAATCTTCCCTTTGTGCTAAATCTGTTTGTCACTCTCTCTCTCAATTCAATTCAATTTTAATTAAATTTAAGGGGCTTTATTGACATGGGAAACATTGCCTAAGCAAGTGAAATAGATAATAAACAAACGTGAAATAAACAATAAAACAGTAAACATTACACTCACAAAGTTACAAAAGAATAAAAACATTTCAAATGTGATATTATGTCTATATACATTGTTGTAACGATGTGCAAATAGTTAAAGTACAAAAGGGAAATAAATGGTGTTTGTTCTTCACTGGTTGCCCTTTTCTTGTGGCAACAGGTCACAAATCTTGCTGCTGTGATTGGATTGGATTTGGATTCAAATTCTTCGTGGTTCTGTGTAATCTGAGGGAAATATGTGTCTCTAATATGGTCATACATTGGGCAGGAGGTTAGGAAGTGCAGCTCAGTTTCCACCTCATTTTGTGAGCAGTGTGCACATAGGCAGACCTGGCTCTCAAGAGAAGACAGGCTATGGCGACCTTTCTCAATAGCAAGGCTATGCTCATTGAGTCTGTACTTAGTCAAAGCTTTCCTTAATTTTGGGTCAGTCACAGTGGTCAGGTATTCTGCCACTGTTAATTCTTTCCAATGTGTCAAGTAATTATCTTTTTGTTTTCTCATGATATGGTTGGGTCTAATTGTGTTGCTGTCCTGGGGCTCTGTGGGGTGTGTTTGTGTTTGTGAACAGAGCCCCAGGACCAGCTTGCTTAGGGGACTCTTCTCCAGGTTCATCTCTCTGTAGGTGATGGCTTTGTTATGGAAGGTTTGGGAATCACTTCCTTTTAGGTGGTTGTAGAATTGAACGTCTCTTTTCTGGATTTTGATAATTAGCGGGTATCGGCCTAATTCTGCTCTGCATGCATTATATGGTGTTTTACGTTGTACACTGAGGATATTTTTGCAGAATTCTGCATGCAGTCTCAATTTGGTGTTAGTCCCATTTTGTGAATTCTTGGTTGGTGAGCGGACCCCAGACTTCACAACCATAAAGGGCAATGGGTTCAATAACTGATTCAAGTATTTTTAGCCAGATCCTAATTGGTATGTCTAATTGTATGTTCCTTTTGATGGCATAGAAGGCCCTTCTTGCCTTGTCTCTCAGATCGTTCACAGCTTTGTGGAAGTTACTTGTGGTGCTGAAGTTTAGGCTGAGGTATGTATAGGTTTTTGTGTGCTCTAGGACAACGGTGTCTAGATGGAATTTGTATTTGTGGTCCTGGCGACTGGACCTTTTTTGGAACACCATTATTTTGGTCTTACTGAGATTTACTGTCAGGGCCCAGGTCTGGCAGAATCTGTGCAGAAGATCTAGGTGCTGCTGTAGGCCCTCCTCCTTGGTTGGTGACAGAAGCACCAATTCATCAGCAAAGAGTAGACATTTGACTTCCGATTCTAGTAGGGTGATGCCGGGTGCTGCAGACTGTTCTAGTGCCCTCGCCAATTCGTTGATATATATGTTGAAGAGGGTGGGGCTTACGCTGCATCCCTGTCTCGCCCCACTAATCTCTATAGCTGTGTCTGGTCCTTCCTGGTCCTCAGGTCCCTCCAGAGCAGCAGCAGCAGAGGCCCAGCGTGGCCCAGCTGAAGGCCCAGCAGGTGGAGACGACTCGCAGGCTGGTCCAGGAGGAGAATGAGGCTGAGTACCAGAGGGCCCTGGTCAGCATCAAGGAGTCTGTGCGTGCCATGGACGGCCCTGACCTACGGGAAACCCTGCAAGAGCAGATCAGACAGTGGTTTATCGAGTGCCGGTGAGACAGGCAGGCAACGGGAAGTCTGTCTTCTTTCACAGTAGCTGTATCTTTTTTGTGTTATCTTCTCTCTCTCCCAACCTAACTCCTCCCTCTTTCACTGCCATGTCTCTGAGGTTATCACACCCATAGACTCTTCCTGGCTCCTGCAAAACCCTTCACCACCAGTATGTATCTATCCCTGTTCGTGTCATGAAGAGGAGGTTGGAATGGAAAAGGGGGGAGGACAAGATTAAAAACAGAGTGTTAGTGTGAGGCCTAATGTCTGTTAGGTGCAGGATATGGCTGGAGGAAAGGAGTCACAGTCAGTGGCTATGTGTGTCTTCCCTCTATGTGTGTCTTCCCTCTATGTGTGTCTTCCACTCTATGTGTGTCTTCCCCTCTAGGTGTGTCTTCCCCTCTAGGTGTGTCTTCCCTCTGTGTGTGTCTTCCCTCTATGTGTGTCTTCCCTCTATGTGTGTCTTCCCTCTATGTGTGTCTCCCCTCTATGTGTGTCTTCCCTCTATGTGTGTCTTCCCTCTATGTGTGTCTTCCCTCTATGTGTGTCTTCCCTCTATGTGTGTCTTCCCCTCTATGTGTGTCTTCCCCTCTATGTGTGTCTTCCCCTCTATGTGTGTCTTCCCCTCTATGTGTGTCTTCCCCTCTATGTGTGTCTTCCCCTCTATGTGTGTCTTCCCCTCTATGTGTGTCTTCCCCTCTATGTGTGTCTTCCCCTCTATGTGTGTCTTCCCCTCTATGTGTGTCTTCCCCTCTATGTGTGTCTTCCCCTCCATGTGTGTCTTCCCCTCTATGTGTGTCTTCCCCTCCATGTGTGTCTTCCCCTCTATGTGTGTCTTCCGTGTGTCTTCCCCTCTATGTGTGTCTTCCACTCTATGTGTGTCTTCCACTCTGTGTGTCTTCCCCTCTATGTGTCTTCCCCTCTATGTGTGTCTTCCCCTCCATGTGTGTCTTCCCCTCCATGTGTGTCTTCCACTCTATGTGTGTCTTCCCTCTGTGTGTGTCTTCCCCTCCATGTGTGTCTTCCCTCTATGTGTGTCTTCCCTCTATGTGTGTCTTCCCTCTATGTGTGTCTTCCCTCTATGTGTGTCTTCCCTCTGTGTGTGTCTTCCCCTCTATGTGTGTCTTCCCTCTGTGTGTGTCTTCCCCTCTATGTGTGTCTTCCCCTCTATGTGTGTCTTCCCCTCCATGTGTGTCTTCCCCTCCATGTGTCTTCCCCTCCATGTGTCTTCCCCTCTATGTGTCTTCCCCTCTGTGTGTCTTCCCCTCTGTGTGTCTTCCCCTCTGTGTGTCTTCCCCTCTATGTGTGTCTTCCCTCTATGTGTGTGTCTTCCCTCCATGTGTGTGTCTTCCCCTCCATGCTAGCTGCCTATTAGTGCATTCCAGGGTGATCTATGGTTGGCCAGCGGTGGGTGCTGCCTGCCTACCCAGTAGAGCAGGAACAATGGACATAAGTCATCCAGGCTGGGGGCCCTGGAGAGCCCTGGGGGGTGAACAGAGAGAGAACAGCTCCCATGGGTACGAAGCAATGACCCACAATGGCCCTGGCCTCCACATTCAGCCCCAGTGTGCATCCAAAAGGCACCCTATTCCCTAAATAGTGTACTACTTTTGACCAGAGACCTATGGGCCCATTTGGGACGCAACACCAGTGTCTCAGGCTCCAGCCTGGCCTCCACGGCCCTGCCCTCTGCTGTGACCTCGGCTGAGCTGCTGACAACATTATAATCCATCCGTGACGGATGGATGAGGTGGTCACACCCTCCAGGGTAGTCTAAACTCTAAACCCTGTCGGTACAGCTTCCTCAACCTGTCTGATGAGAATCTAAACCCTGTCGGTACAGCTTCCTCAACCTGTCTGATGAGAATCTAAACCCTGTCGGTACAGCTTCCTCAACCTGTCTGATGAGAATCTAAACCATGTCGGTACAGCTTCCTCCACCTGTCTGATGAGAATCTAAACCCTGTCGGTACAGCTTCCTCAACCTGTCTGATGAGAATCTAAACCCTGTCGGTACAGCTTCCTCAACCTGTCTGATGAGAATCTAAACCCTGTCGGTACAGCTTCCTCAACCTGTCTGATGAGAATCTAAACCCTGTCGGTACAGCTTCCTCAACCTGCCTGATGAGAATCTAAACCCTGTCGGTACAGCTTCCTCAACCTGTCTGATGAGAATCTAAACCCTGTCGGTACAGCTTCCTCAACCTGTCTGATGAGAATCTAAACCCTGTCGGTACAGCTTCCTCAACCTGTCTGATGAGAATCTAAACCCTGTCGGTACAGCTTCCTCAACCTGTCTGATGAGAATCTAAACCCTGTCGGTACAGCTTCCTCAACCTGTCTGATGAGAATCTAAACCCTGTCGGTACAGCTTCCTCAACCTGCCTGATGAGAATCTAAACCCTGTCGGTACAGCTTCCTCAACCTGTCTGATGAGAATCTAAACCCTGTCGGTACAGCTTCCTCAACCTGTCTGATGAGAATACAAAAGTTTCGAGGCCAAGAGGAGAGGACCAGATTTGAAGGAAGTTGGAAGCTAAACGTTGGTTCACAGGGTTGCTCTAAGGTTTAGGATAATGAGAGCTGGAAGGGAAGTGGGGATACATAGTTTGGCATTCCGAAGAGCAATTCCTGGTCGGGTGATTATTTTCTCTCCACGTTGAGATAACTGCTCCATGACATGAACCACCCCTAATTAGTGGAAGTATCTGAGGCATTTAGTAAACCATTAGGAGGGTCTGCCCTCTGGTGACCTTGTTGGAGGTCTGCCATCTAACTCTGACATAGTACAATTCATCAAGAATGATATATCTGTAATGAAAATGATCATTTAAGAACAGGAAGTGTCCCAGATTGTGCCTTTAAAACATGCTATTTATTGTAGAGATGCTACTGGAAAGTTTCCTGACTTCCCCAATGCTGAGGATGGGGGATCAACAGCCATATTTGCACAGAAGACACCTGACCAGGTAGACTAATGACCCATGGTCCTCATCTAACCCACAGACAGTTAACAAACACTCCCTTTCTTTTTCTATGCTCATCTCATTTTTGTTCCTGCTAGGTCGCTGCAGAATTAGCAGTGAAAGAGGAAGAGAAGGAGAAGAAGAGGAAAGACAACATAAATAAAGATAAGAAGGGTGGGAAGGACCGCAAGGATCAGAAGAAAGACAAGAAGTGGAAAAGCAAACAGAAGAAAGGAGGAAAAGAAGAAGGAGAGGTGGGCTCAGACAAGGCTTGGCCAATAGTGGCTCATGTTATTAAACAGACAAGGCTTGGTGGCCAATAGTGGCTCATGTTATTAAACAGACAAGGCTTGGCCAATAGTGGCTCATGTTATTAAACAGACAAGGCTTGGCCAATAGTGGCTCATGTTATTAAACAGACAAGGCTTGGCCAATAGTGGCTCATGTTATTAAACAGACAAGGCTTGGCCAATAGTGGCTCATGTTATTAAACAGACAAGGCTTGGCCAATAGTGGCTCATGTTATTAAACAGACAAGGCTTGGCCAATAGTGGCTCATGTTATTAAACAGACAAGGCTTGGTGGCCAATAGTGGCTCATGTTATTAAACAGACAAGGCTTGGCCAATAGTGGCTCATGTTATTAAACAGACAAGGCTTGGCCAATAGTGGCTCATGTTATTAAACAGACAAGGCTTGGCCAATAGTGGCTCATGTTATTAAACAGACAAGGCTTGGCCAATAGTGGCTCATGTTATTAAACAGACAAGGCTTGGTGGCCAATAGTGGCTCATGTTATTAAACAGACAAGGCTTGGTGGCCAATCGTGGCTCATGTTATTAAACAGACAAGGCTTGGCCAATAGTGGCTCGTGTTATTAAACAGACAAGGCTTGGCCAATAGTGGCTCATGTTATTAAACAGACAAGGCTTGGCCAATAGTGGCTCATGTTATTAAACAGACAAGGCTTGGTGGCCAATAGTGGCTCATGTTATTAAACAGACAAGGCTTGGTGGCCAATAGTGGCTCATGTTATTAAACAGACAAGGCTTGGTGGCCAATAGTGGCTCATGTTATTAAACAGACAAGGCTTGGTGGCCAATAGTGGCTCATGTTATTAAACAGACAAGGCTTGGTGGCCAATAGTGGCTCATGTTATTAAACAGACAAGGCTTGGTGGCCAATAGTGGCTCATGTTATTAAACAGACAAGGCTTGGTGGCCAATAGTGGCTCATGTTATTAAACAGACAAGGCTTGGCCAATAGTGGCTCATGTTCTTAAACAGACAAGGCTTGGCCAATAGTGGCTCATGTTATTAAACAGACAAGGCTTGGCCAATAGTGGCTCATGTTATTAAATAGACAAGACTTGGCCAATAGTGGCTCATGCTATTAAACAGACAAGGCTTGGTGGCCAATAGTGGCTCATGTTATTAAACAGACAAGGCTTGGCCAATAGTGGCTCATGCTATTAAACAGACAAGGCTTGATGGCCAATAGTAGCTTCAGAATTGCTTTATCCAGGCTTTTGATAAGAAGAGCTCAGTTTATTCTCTTCCCCTGAAACATAACTGATCTGAGTCTGACCTTAATTCCATTCTTAAAACAAAGTGAATCATAACTGATCTGAGTCTGACCTTAACGGCATTCTTAAAACAAAGTGAAACATCCAAAACCTTCAGAAGCCCACAGAGTCTCAAAGTCAAACCAGTAGACCGAAAGTGTAAGTGACAGAGTGCTTTTCCTCTTAAGCGAATTGAAGTAGGCGCTTTATTGCAGCCTCTCTCCACCTGTTTTCCTCATGAAGGCCCAATCCCACTGGACGTGCACAATTAAGACCATCAAATACACCTCCGCTACTAAATCAGAGGCTAAGCGGTAGAGCTTTGTCCCATGGTCTTCTCAGATGATTGAGGGTGTGGTGGAACGATAGAGATGTTTACTGCTGAAGACTGTGAAGAATCTGTGAGGAAATGTTTCTGATTTCAGTCAAGTGTTCCTCAAAATGGTTTGTTCAAGCCAAGGATTCAGTTCCAGTCCACATCCCCCTTGCATGAACATACCCTGTGGAACAACAATATGTCCTCGTTGTCCCACATCAAGCCAATGAAACTAAGGGCTATATTCATTCTGTATCGCTGAAGCGTTACAGATTACGCAATACAAATGTAAAGGTAAATTCCTATGTGACATGTGCAGCGTTTATTGTGAATGAAGGCTCAGCTAATGCTGGAACATTGGCTTTAAATTTAAATCACTCTGTAACACTGTATTTCCTGGATACGGATTGAATAGAGCACTAAGATTATTCATGACTATTTTGTTGAATGACTTCTATGACTATAAATCTCTTATTGAAGTAGCTAATATGTGTTCCTGAACAGAATAGCAATAGCTATTGGATAAGGAGGTCACTTGTTTTCAATCAAAGTCTATTTAACCGGGTTTACCGTACAGTCCTGGACATCCGGTTACAGAGTTTGCTTGAATAGGGCTCTTAGAATAGCTGTGATGATGGTTGAGGGTGATAATGTAGGATTAAAGCCATAAGAACTGAGATGTTCAGGAGAACAGAGCTGAGGCTTGGCAGAGCTTCTCTCCTTTGTAGTTGGGAGTCACTTTAGCCTCTCAGACAGAATGGCACAGTGTGCTTCTGAGTGAGGTGTGTGATTAAACTAGCACTCTGCAGTCTGGCATAGAGTCTAAAAGCAGACTGACCGTCTCAGAGATAAAACCAATGTGTCTCAGTCTGTCACTCACGCCTTTACCAGAGACGGATAGAGTTAAAAATGGCATGATACTTCTCGTTTTACAGTATGGCTAATCCTGTACACTGGGGACCTTACAATGTTCTAGAATCAGGATGATGTCATGACTGGTGGTTACCGTGCAACAGAAAGAGGATTACAAGTCCTCACTCATATTGTCTGGCTCTGATCCCACAGACTAGAATGGAAGCATTGTTCACGTAAAAACCAAGAAATGCCCCTTTAATTTGCTGTGGAGGAACATGTCACATCCACCTGACCACAGCTCATGAACCAGAGAAATAGCGTGGCTAGAAGGGGACACACTTTACAGGCTTCGTTCCTGGAGGAGCATTCCAGATGTGCTTGGTATGGGATGGTCGAACTCATCAAATAGACACGTCATCTCTATACTGCTTTCTGTGACGGGCAGTATTACGTCTGTAACGGAGGTTAAGTTACACATTGACTCATGGTGGTGTGAACGGTTATATTTTAAACCCTGTGGTTGTGCCCTGATTTGTTATTGGACTTCTATGGGACTTCCTTAACCTTGTCCTGAACAATCCTGAACAGCCCAACAAAGAGAAACAATGAAGGGTTGTCTATAGATAAACACTGGTTTACCAGGTCACTAAAACCCCCCCCACTCTTAAGCACGATGATCGACATCAGTTCCTCACTACCTGATCCATCTCTATTAAAACCCTAGTACGTTTTCACAGTCCTGAAACGCAACATCTGACATTCGGATCATGCCTGTCCTGGTCCTGGTCCTGGTCCTGGCCCTGGTCCTGGCCCTGGTCCTGGCCCTGGTCCTGGTCCTGGTCCTGGTCCTGGTCCTGGTCCTGGCCCTGGTCCTGGCCCTGGCCCTGGTCCTGGTCCTGGTCCTGGTCCTGGTCCTGGTCGATCCATAAGGACGCTTCCTGCCTCGCACCATGAGTGTCGTCATCCAACATTGGAGCGTATTATGAAGCACTTAAGATTCCTCCAATATTTTCAAATGGATTTCTCCCTCTTTTGGGAGCCATTAAATGCTAATGGAGAAATGTATTAAAGAATGAGAGGTAACATAAAACATGCCATGTCTGAATAACTGATTCCCTTTGAGAACAGCCCCCCCCAGTCCACTCCCTACCTGTCTAGAACTCTCCTGTGTGTGTGCGTGCATGAGCGCGTGTGTTTCCGTATGCGTGCATGTGCAAAGGGACTGGATGTTGATGTAGTTCTATAAGTCATCCACCCAGCATCTCTCTGTCTGCTACTGTTTATCCACATCATCAACGTTAGCATGGATAGTTCTGGATCTGATCTGGTGTCACAGCATGGATAGTTCTGGATCTGACCTGGTGTAACAGCATGGATAGTTCTGGATCTGATCTGGTGTCACAGCATGGATAGTTCTGGATCTGACCTGGTGTAACAGCATGGATAGTTCTGGATCTGATCTGGTGTCACAGCATGGATAGTTCTGGATCTGACCTGGTGTAACAGCTTGGATAGTTCTGGATCTGATCTGGTGTCACAGCATGGATAGTTGGAGCGATGGGTAACGACGCTTTGTGGGTGACTGTTGTTGATGTGTGCAGAAGGTCCCTGGTTCGTGCCCGTGTCGGGGCGAGGGGACGGTTTAAAGTTATACTGTTACAACAGCATGGATAGTTCTGGATCTGACCTGGTGTCACAGCATAGATAGTTCTGGATCTGACCTGGTGTAACAGCACAGCGGAGGGCAGGTCATCTGTAGAGCAGCTTTGAACTCTATCCAAGTCATGTGGAGTCTCTGAAAACCTCAACTCTCTCCACTAAATTAGCCATAAGACCTGAGACCCCTGGCATTACCTTAAACTACAAGGTGCTATTTCCTTTCTGCCTTGCTTAGATTGCATCTATCCTAAAATGCATAGACTATACATAGGACTTTGAGAAAATAATATGGAATTAAACTACTTCTAAAGCTTTAAAACTGTGTCCAGCTGTAATACACGTAATGTAATTGATTGATTCATTTCTTGTCTCTTGAAGGAGGAGGAGAAGGGCTGGAAAATGCCCCCGAGCAACTTCCTCCCAACTGTTGTGGAGGGAAACAAAATGTACAAAGGTGAGTTAGAGAGTAGGTATGAGGACCATAGTAATGTATAAAGGTGAGTTAGAGAGTAGGTATGAGGACCATAGTAATGTACAAAGGTGAGTTAGAGAGTAGGTATGAGGACCATAGTAATGTATAAAGGTGAGTTAGAGAGTAGGTATGAGGACCATAGTAATGTATAAAGGTGAGTTAGAGAGTAGGTATGAGGACCATAGTAATGTATAAAGGTGAGTTAGAGAGTAGGTATGAGGACCATAGTAATGTATAAAGGTGAGTTAGAGAGTAGGTATGAGGACCATAGTAATGTATAAAGGTGAGTTAGAGAGTAGGTATGAGGACCATAGTAATGTATAAAGGTGAGTTAGAGAGTAGGTATGAGGACCATAGTAATGTATAAAGGTGAGTTAGAGAGTAGGTATGAGGACCATAGTAATGTATAAAGGTGAGTTAGAGAGTAGGTATGAGGACCATAGTAATGTATAAAGGTGAGTTAGAGAGTAGGTATGAGGACCATAGTAATGTATAAAGGTGAGTTAGAGAGTAGGTATGAGGACCATAGTAATGTATAAAGGTGAGTTAGAGAGTAGGTATGAGGACCATAGTAATGTATAAAGGTGAGTTAGAGAGTAGGTATGAGGACCATAGTAATGTATAAAGGTGAGTTAGAGAGTAGGTATGAGGACCATAGTAATGTATAAAGGTGAGTTAGAGAGTAGGTATGAGGACCATAGTAATGTATAAAGGTGAGTTAGAGAGTAGGTATGAGGACCATAGTAATGTATAAAGGTGAGTTAGAGAGTAGGTATGAGGACCATAGTAATGTATAAAGGTGAGTTAGAGAGTAGGTATGAGGACCATAGTAATGTATAAAGGTGAGTTAGAAAGTAGGTATGAGGACTATAGTAATGTGGTGATAAGAGGCAGTGATGAACTATTTACACAGCATTGCTAAAGGGTCGAGCTGATAGGCACAGATCTGAAGTCTACCTTCCACAGTGTTTCTCTCTGTGATGGTTCATGATGTCTCACTGAAGACAGCGGTGTATAGTGACAGGAGTCACAGCTTGAGAGGCTAGTGGTTTCTGAATCTTTACCATGGGCCTGTTGTTGGTGTTTTTTGAATCAGTGTGGGACCACAAATCAATCTGATCACCTGACAGACTTCCTGTCTCCCATGGTGCCCTGGGCCCTTAACGAGGACGTGATGCATGCCGCCCAGGCTCCTGTCTCTCAGTGACCCGTGGAGGAGCGTGTGTCCAACCCCCATGTCTGCCTTTACGCAATGACTCAGTGAGGAGCAGTTGGACCTGGAGCCTCCAGATTGTTGTTTCAAGTCAACCACCCTGCTTCCTCCAAATCCAATGGAGATGGATGACTGACTTTGTTTTGGTGTTTTAGCTTTTCGCAGGTTTAGTCATTAGCCCATTTGACAGCTATCCCCTCTTCTGGTTAAGTCAGTTTGACTCTTTCCACATTTTGATAGGCGACCAAGGGAGATTTCAACAGAATGGTGAGTACTGAAGTCTGTGTTGACTGACTCCAGCTCTCCCCTAATGGAGAAACAATGCAGAGAAATGACAGAAGCTGCTGCTTCCCTCCTGTTGCTGCCAGATACAGGTCAGACATCCAGGAGTAACTCCACCTATCTCAAAAAGCTGCTGCTTCCCTCCTGTTGCTGCCAGATACAGGTCAGACATCCAGGAGTAACTCCACCTATCGCCAAAAGCTGCTGCTTCCCTCCTGTTGCTGCCAGATACAGGTCAGACATCCAGGAGTAACTCCACCTATCTCCAAAAGCTGCTGCTTCCCTCCTGTTGCTGCCAGATACAGGTCAGACATCCAGGAGTAACTCCACCTATCTCCAAAAGCTGATGCTTCCCTCCTGTTGCTGCCAGATACAGGCCAGACATCCAGGAGTAACTCCACCTATCTCAAAAAGCTGCTGCCTCCCTCCTGTTGCTGCCAGATACAGGTCAAACATCCAGGAGTAACTCCACCTATCTCCAAAAGCTGCTGCTTCCCTCCTGTTGCTGCCAGATACAGGTCAAACATCCAGCAGTAACTCCACCTATCTCCAAAAGCTGCTGCTTCCCTCCTGTTGCTGCCAGATACAGGTCAAACATCCAGGAGTAACTCTCCATTTGAGCTCGTCTGGCTTCAATATTTTACTCCTTAAAGACTCAAACCCTTTCAACAACGTTTCAACAACCAGATGAAGCTTCTTGGTCCCGAGTAGGGAGGGATCTCTCTCTCTGGAGGAGTCTGCATCCTCCGACCACATACATCCTGGGTCTCATCACTCCTTTCTCTCCCCCTCTCCCTCCCTTCAGTTAACTTATCTGACCCAGTCACCTGAGGTGGAAGGGTTCTAGGTGGAATGGTGGAATGCTTCTCTGAGGGCAGCATGTGTTATTTGGCTTCTCGCAGGCGGTTCCACTGCTGCACAAACACCCACAAATCACAGAGGGAAATATGCGGGATCAGTCACCACTGCTCTCTGGGCGTGTCTCGAAGGTCTACAGGGTTGGTGCCAAAACAACAAACATTATTCAGAGGAGAAATGGCGTGATTATTATATTACGCAGGCTTATCCCACAAAGCTGTGGGGAGTATTATGGATAGCACAGTAGTTTCATTTAAACGTCTATGAACTCAATAGTTCCATTCTGAATTCCAGGCAGTTTAGTAATTGAAATGGAATTGACTCCCTCTCTGATACAAAGTGACCAGTCAATATCTCGGCTCATTGAACGTTCATGGGCCTGTGATATCCTTGGATGAAAGGTAAGTGAATGAGGCTGAAGGGAAGTGAGTGAATAGTCGCTGTGTGTATATCTGTGCGACAGTGTCGAATTCAGCCCTTTCAAGCTGCTGCGCTACTTCCTAATCTACACAATGAGAGCATTAGAGTCAAATCACTGGGATATCCTGTTGACGTCCCTATGGAGGACAAAGATACAGCCTTCTCAGAGTTCCCAGCTTAATGAGATATGTCATAACAACACAATAACGCCTTTATTCAAAGATACCTATAGTCCAGTTGTAAACACACGTATTCAGAGCAGGTGACCCATGTGGGAATTCAATTGAAGTCACAACATTGGTCTTGCCATCACTGGTTTTACAAACTCCACTTTTTTGGGAGAAGCTCATTGGTCTTTTGATCAGAATCATACTCCAACCAACAGAACCAGCTGGAGAAATCATTACCACGCTGATAGAGACTAACATCTTACTTGTGTCTAACCCTAGTCTGTCAGTGACCGTAGAAGGTCTCTGCTCTGCGTCACCTTTAGTTCAGCATTGAGAGGGTGAAGGAGAGGGTAACAGAACCTACAACCAATAGTCAGTCAGCAGCTGTAGAGTTAGCAGGAAGTCATTATATTCCCAGTCAAAAGTGTTCAATTCTCTCCTCGTTATGATTCACCTCAGAATGTCAACTGGTACAACACAGGGCTTTAGGTTACATTCCTGTTAGAAGCAACACACACACACAGACCTTTGAGATGTAATGAAGACCAGATGCTGGCCCAGCTCTTTACACCTCACCACCTCACCATCACAACGTTTATAACGTTGTGTGTGTGTGTGTGTGTGTGTGTGTGTGTGTGTGTGTGTGTGTGTGTGTGTGTGTGTGTGTGTGTGTGTGTGTGTGTGTGTGTGTGTGTGTGTGTGTGTGTGTGTGTGTGTGTGTGTGTGTGTGTGTGTGTGTGTGTGTGTGTGTGTGTGTGTGCGTGCGTGTGCGTGCGTACAAGGCCATAGAGCAGCTTTGCCTATATCAGGGGCCAGTCTCTCTTATTAGCCCAAACTCGCCCCGGTCTAAGTTAGCTGTAGGTTGACGGCGTCTAGACTCCAACATGAGAGGGGAGTGATTGATTTTGAGGTTTTTATTAGGAGTGACCTCTCCTCTTAGTGCCCCATAGTAAAGAGGAAGGATAGGGACTAAAACACTGCAGTTGGTCCTCCTCCCACTCTCTCTTCTCCCTCTCTTCTCCTCCTCCCTCCTCTCTCTCCCCCTCTCTTCTCCTCCTTTCTCTCTTTCATCATCTCCCTTTAACCTTAGCATTAAAGATCCTAAAACACAGTTTGTCATTAACATTCATAAAGAGCAGAATATAGCTCTTAAACCCATGTAAAACATCCAGCCTGTCAAAGGCCTGATTAAAAATAATAATAATAAACGTCAGGGCGCTTTGTAAACGGTGGTCCTGTCACATCAGCTCTGTTTTATCAGGTGTGTGTAATTGGAAAATGGTTTAATGACTGGCTCGTTAGGTTGATTTAGATGTAATGAAGCGGAAAAGGTGAAGCAAATATTTACCCAGAATTCAATGAGGGTTCAGGTCTATAGGTCCGTTCCTCTGAGAGTTTGTGTTTGTTGGGAAAAAAACGCTTGACTTTCTCGGTAGTGTGAGACTTTGTCATCTTGTCCACACACTAGTCACGGCTAAGTGTTTCATTGAGGTGATAGTTCATTGTGTGCTACTTTATCCTGTTATTTTTGTTTTGTTTTGTTTCCGTCCCTCTCGCTGGGTACTTTTTTTTGTTTATATCACTTTTTTCCCACTACCTCCTCTACTTCCCCCCATACATCCCAGCTGGGCTGCGGGCTTGAAGGGAACCGTGGACGGACAAACCCTGGGAGCGTGATTGGAACTGGAACTCTCTTCCTGTGTGCCCAGGCAAGCCAGAGCCAGCGTCACGGAGCAGCGGTTGGATGTGAACCATGGATATCATTTCAATTTCCTGGCCAGAGGACCGTGCAATAGGAAGCATTCTTTACTTAGTAGACTCACTCTTCCTGTTTGCAGCTCAGCTCAAAACACCTTGTTTTTCCCAGAGTGAACAAGCAGAAGAGAAGGGGGCTCTGTGGTAGAAAGGTGTGCAGCAGCATACTAATGGCTAGATAGATATTGGAACCCGAAGCACATACTGTGGGTGTAGCAGACTGTGGCCCTGGCAAAGGAAAACGCTGGTGATCACACTTCAGCTCTAATCTGTGTCTTTCACCAGGCCAGGTGGTATATATATATATATATATATATGGCCAACACAGTGTATCCAATGACAGAGCAGCCTGTTCTTACAGGTGTGTGTGTGTGCGTGGCCGGTATGTGTCGCGAGGAATCATTATATTAGATATGCTTGACGTGAGCTTGTCCAATAGCCAGCTTGGTCAAGTGAACTGATTAAATTGCCGTTGGCTTATCCTCAGACCTAGTGAGGCTTTATTCTCTACCCAGCCTAAGTCTCTTAAACTCTCCTAATGGCAATATAGTGGACTTGAAATGCTGACCACTTGCACCACTGCTTTCTCTTCACACCCTTCTACTTTCAGAGGCATAGAAACAAACAGACAGATTGAGTTTTGGGAACACACACGAGACAAGAGAAAAGGTAATTACATGTATCAGATTGCCTGGGGGATGTTTTGCAACGGGGGACTTTAAAAAAGGGGGCCTTGTGGAGGAGGAGAGGAAAGGTTGATCTCTGACCTTCCGAGCAGATCTCATTTCAAAGAGACGCCGTATATAGAGGTGTCACCGGAGCAAGCTGTTAAACCAATGGCCTTTGACTCCTGCCTGAACTTGACAGGTCTTCATCCGAAGGGGGGGGGATTTATCTGTCAAATGTGAAAACAAGTCGGATGTTGGTAATTATCTTGTGATACCATGTTAACAAAAAGGTCTCACAAAATGGCACATTTTGACCACAACCGTTACCATGCCAATGCAGAGACCAAAGGAGGATTTTAGAAGAGAGATGGCAGAGCAGCTGGGGTCTTCTGTCTGTAATGGCCTTTGGCTGTACCAGTGTTTAGTTGTGTCCGGCATTTTGAGTGGTTGTTTTGAAGGCTCAGATCCCATTCCCCCACCTGTCTGGCTTGATGTGGAAATCTTTGCTTGGCGTTGTGACAGGCCGGTAGCAGGAACAGGAAGTTAATTTCCTGACCAGGAAGTGGTGCCTGAGAGCGGACAGAGCAACTTAGAGAGGACAATATGCATTGCCTTAGTCCCACACACAAACACATACACACACATATACACACACATATACACACACATACACACACATACACACACATATACACACACAGTCCTCCACCTGCACCTGCCTCTCTCTCTGGTCCTGTCTGCTTTCCCTACTGACCACTCCAGCATGCTTCCTCATGCTCTACTGTCAGTGATGGATGGTGTGTGTGTGTGTGTGTGTGTGTGTGTGTGTGTGTGTGTGTGTGTGTGTGTGTGTGTGTGTGTGTGTGTGTGTGTGTGTGTGTGTGTGTGTGTGTGTGTGTGTGTGTGTGTGTGTGTGTGTGTAGACGTGTGGCAGGGGCGTGATGAGAAACAGAACTTCCTGCAGCGGTTTGATGCGCAGCTGGTGCGTGAGGAGAAGAGGTTGGAGGTGGAGGAGGAGGTCAGAGTTCAGGTGAGAGACTAGGCCGTTGGTCTCAACACACACTCACACATAAACATTCACACACACACACACACACACACACACACACACACACACACACACACACACACACACACACACACACTTCAATCATATGTGACCGAGCGCCTCGATTCGGTCTTATGTTGCAAAATTTGAAATTGTGTTTTTTACATTGGATAAAAGTAGATGACTCGGAACTAGAAAATGGTATATCATACACTGCAGTTGTGGAACAATGGGAAATAAATTCTGCTTTGAAAGTTGATAAACTTGTAACCCCCCTTTTGAGAAAATGATCCTTGAATGTTTTGGTACCTACTGGAGAGCTCTTCATTAAGGATTCACTTGAGACCATTTGCTGAACAGAGTGCGTAGTTTAGTAAACAACCAAAAATGTGAAGACTAAAAGTGGTAAAAGTAGTAGCCTACAATAAGGAAATACACTTGATCTCGTCCTTGGCCTGTTTCCTAATCTGACTTGGGTGCAGGTCATGTTGTTCTTCACATTACCGTCTCTGGTAAACACACAGTATATCAAATAGAATCAACGTTTATTTGTCACATGCACAGGATACAGAAGGTGTAAACGGTACAGTGAAATGGTTACGTGCATATTTGTATAGTAGTAATATCAAAAGTAGAAAGTGTCCACATAAAATATTGTATAAATATTTTACATTTATTAGATGATGCTTAGTGCTTACCCAGACACACCGACCAACCCCCAGACACACTAACTAACCCCCAGACACACTAACCAACCCCCAGACACACTAACCAACCCCCAGACACACCGACCAACCCCCAGACACACCGACCAACCCCCAGACACACCGACCAACCCCCAGACACACCGACCAACCCCCAGACACACCGACCAACCCCCAGACACACTGACCAACCCCCAGACACGTTAACCAACCCCCAGACACGTTAACCACACGTTAACCAACCCCCAGACACGTTAACCAACCCCCAGACACGTTAACCAACCCCCAGACACGTTAACCAACCCCCAGACACGTTAACCAACCCACAGACATGTTAACCAACCCACAGACACACTGACCAACCCCCAGACACACTGACCAACCCCCAGACACACTGACCAACCCCCAGACACACTGACCAACCCCCAGACACACTAACCAACCCCCAGACACACTTGTCTAAATTGATGGGTCATGTGAAAGAAATGCTGAAACCAGCCCCCAGCCACATCTAGCTAAGTGAATGGGTCCCTATTGTCTAGACATGTACACGTGTTCATGAAATACAATAGGTGGCTGTAATCACCCTCAAACACAGCTGACTAACTTGATGGGTCATGTAATCATCTGGTGAAGTGGAGTCTTTTGTTTAGACATGTAGCGAGCTAGCTAGCTAAACAATTAACCATAATCCCAACCCATACTACTGGCAATACAAACGGTTTGTCATAACTACCCACCATGCATGAAATGCTGTAGTATGAATCTGAAGATAGCTAAAGCTAAGCAATTAGGCTCAATGTTAGCTAGCTAGCTAACATTAAGCTATAACTAGCAATGCAAATGGGTTCTGAGATACAAATAATATTACTACACAGATCATACACGTAACGTTAGCTAGCGAGCCAGCAAGCTAACGTTTGTTAGATAGTGAACAGTACGCTTTAACTTGCAATGAAAATGCAGTTTAGCCCATGCATTCATGTCAGTCCATCCCGATTAAAAAATGAAAATGCATTATTAACCTTTAAAATTCTGTTCATCACCTGAAGATAATATTACCTCAAATGTAACAGAATTCACCTTTACCCTGTTGCAAACATCAGAAGCGGACTTCAAACGCTGCACATCTGTGAACGATTTCCAACTATGAGACGAGTCGAGGGTTTATGGTGACTGGTGAGCGTGCATGTTAAAAAATCTCTCCACAGGTCGATGAGCTGATGAGACAGGAAGTGAAGAATCTCAAGCTGGCTGTGGACCGAGAGAAAGGGAAGAAGAAGAAGAAGGGAAAGAAAGGTGGCAAGAAGGTAAAGAGTCGCTCTGCTCTGAACTCGTGTGGATATGGGGGCTGGATAGTTTGGATGGTGATGGTGAGATATGGGGTTAATCCAAGTCATATGATCAGACGTATGCATGGTTGAATGAAGGATTACACATTTCGTATGGTAAGCAATAATAGCTTCCATATGGCATTTCTACCATTGCTTAATGTAGGAATAATATAAAATGGACATCCATAATCTCAAAAGAAAATGATTGTTATGAATTAATATAATGAAATGAAAGTAATCAATCATTGGCCTCTGTAACGGCTTTCGTCGGTGGAAGGAGAGGACCAAAGCGCAGCGTAGTTAGTGTTCATCTTAATTTAATGATAATCAAAAAACTGAACACTACAAATTACAAAACAACAAAAGTGAAAACCGAAACAGTTCTATCTGGTGCAGACACACAAAGACTGAAGACAACCACCCACAAAACACAATAGAACACAGGCTACCTAAATATGGTTCCCAATCAGAGACAATGACTAACACCTCCCTCTGATTGAGAACCATATCAGACCAAACGAGAAACCCCACATAGAAACAGAAAACATAGATAATACCCACCCAACTCACGCCCTGACCACACTAAAACAAAGAAAATACAAAAGAACTATGGTCAGAACGTGACAGCCTCATTGTCTGTTGGTGTGAATGTAATTTTATTGTACCTTACATCTGTCTTCTCTGTCCTTTTCCAAACAAACTAAGTAGATATGAGAACAGTCATTACATTTCTACACTAGTGTCAGTTCATCCCCACAATTTGCATATGCCCTGCACATTCCCCTCCCCCATATCTCAATTTGTGCCAAATCTGTGAGACATTTTTGAGAAATCTACATGCCAAGTATAAACATGTCAAATATATTGTGTTCCCTACAGGTTATAGAAAAGAGCAGAAACACTGAACCTATCGGTTCAGACCCCAGTCCTACCTACCTACCTACAGGTTATGGCAAATATGTTGTTTTAGTATTTATCCAGTAGGTTTCCTCAAGGAGAAAACACCCCACTTCTATGTCAAAGATAATAAAACAAAAGCACTATAGTAAATACTACAGTAGTCCACAGAAACACTACAGTACATACTACAGTATACTGTACTACAGTCCACAGAAACACTACAGTAAATACTACAGTATACTGTACTACAGTCCACAGAAACACTACAGTACATACTACAGTATACTGTACTACAGTCCACAGAAACACTACAGTAAATACTACAGTATACTACAGTCCACAGAAACACTACAGTAAATACTACAGTATACTTCAGTCAACAAAACACTAAAGTATATACTATTTATTTCACTGCAGTATTTCTAATATAGTAAACTGTAAATACTACAGTATACAACAGTAGACTACAGTGAATAATACAGTTAAGTCTGCAAAAACCCTACAGTGAGTACTTAAGCAATAAGGCATGAGGAGGTTTGGTATATGGTCAATAAATCACGGCTAAGGGCTGTTCTAAAGCATGACACAACGCGGAGTGCCTAGACTCATCCCTTAGACATGGTATATTGGCCATATACCACAAACCACGAGGTGCCTTATTGCTATTATAAACTGGCTAACAACGTAATTAGAGCAGTAAAAATAAATGTTTTGTCATACACCTGGTATACGGTCTGATATACCACGGCTGTCGGCCAATCAGCAATCAGGGCTCAAACCACCCAGTTTATACTATAGTATTTTTTCATGTGGATCTCCAAAGACATATTTGGCAGATTATTTTGTGATTTACCTCAGCCAGAAAAGCTGAGATTATTATTAAAGATTATTGAATCAGTAGGCCTATGTATCGCTTGTTTGTGTCTTGTTCATACTGTAATGAAAGTAATGTGGTATACAAAGAATGTCAAATCCTAAACCATCCAACATAATCATAGCTCGTTCTTTGAGAGGTGTTAATTTATGGTTTGCTGCCAGCATTGTAGGCTACGATTGAACATAGTTTCACAGTGGTCCAAAATTCCTGAAGAAAGAGAGGGGAATTCTTAAATATTTCTGTGAGAGGAACAGCCTCTCATAGCAACAGGGAGGTGGTATATTTACTAAATGAAACAACACATGTATTTTGCTTCATAGGTTGTGTAAGATCATCCCTCTAGGAGTGTTATTATAGACCAGGAACATGTTGTTATCCCCAAAGACTGACTCTGTTTTTCCTTTCTGATGTTTTTTTCTGAACTCAACATCTTCCATGTTGTTCGTTTTAGGTTGCCTCTGTATGACGTTTCTGTCGAGCTATGAGCTAGATTCATCTCAATGTTTTCAGCTGTCTTCTGTGCATGTCTGACTATCTTGTAGGACATTCCTTGGCTGCTCTGCCAGCTTGGTTGTGGTTTTGGAAGAACCCTCAGTTCCAGAGGAGGCTGGTGGGAGGAGCTGTAGGAGGATCAGCTCATTGTAATGTCTGGAATGGATTAAATGGAACCGGATCAAATATATGGAAACCACATGTTTGACTCTGGTACATTGATTCCATCCCAGCCATTACACTGAGCCTGTCTTCCTATAGCTCCTCCTACCAGCCTCCACTGCTTAGTCATATGTCTTCATTGTAGAAAAAGAAGAAAGGAAAGAAGGGCAGTAAGAAGAAGAAGAAGAAAGAGAAGGATCTGACTGCCGACAGGTCAGTGTCTGATAATGTCAGTCTGCCATATGGAGCAGATGATTGGTTGGCAGAGGGCAGGAGTATGATGTCATGGAGTGACCACCACTCCAATAGGCCTGGTTAATGATTAGTGTGTTTGTGACCTGCTCCCCCGCCCTCAGTTTAACACCATCTCTCTCTCTCCCTCTCTCTCCCGATTTACCATTCTCTCTCTCCCTCCCTCCCTCCTTCTCTCTCCCTCTCTCTTTTTCTCTCCCGACTTACCATTCTCTCTCTCTCTCCTTTCCTTTCTCTACTTCATGTTTATCTCTCACTTTCATTGCCCTTCTCTCTCACGCTGTCCCTCCACACACTCTCTCTCTTTCTCTCTCCCTCCTCTCTCTCTCTCTCTCTCGCTCTCCTTCTCTCTCCCTCCTTCTCTCTCTCTCTCTCTCTCTCTGTGTCTTACTCTCTTTCCCTCCTTCTCTCTCTCTGCGTCTTACTCTCTCTCCCTCCATTTCTCTCCCTCATCTCTCTCTCTCTGTCTCTCTGTGTCTGTCTCTCTCTCTCTCTCTCTCTCTCTGTGTCTCTCTCTCTGTGTCTCTCTCTCTCTCTCTCTCTGTGTCTCTCTCTCTCTCTCCAGAACCCTTGAGTCTCTGTATGAAGAGCTGGTGCTGGAAGGCTTCTTGATTAGACCCTTGAACATCAAGCTCTCTGAGTACATTGGTACAGTACTGACATCACACACACACACACGCATACAGCGCGGAAAGTATTCAGACCCCTTGACTTTTTTCACATTTTGTTACCTTACAGCATTCTAAAATTGATTCAATCGTTTTTTCCCCTCATCAATGTACACACAATAGCCCATAATGACAAAGCAAAAACAGGTTTTTAGAAATGATTGCAAATGTATAAAAAAATCAAATAAAACTGAAATATCACATTTACATACCGGTAACTATTCAGACCCTTTACTCAGTACTTTGTTGAAGCACCGTAGGCAGTGATTACAGTCTCGAGTCTTCTTGGATATGATGCTACAAGCTTGGCACACCTGTATTTGGAGAGTTTCTCCCATTCTTCTCTGTAAATACTCTCAAGCTCAGTCAGGTTGGATGGGGAGCGTCGCTGCACAGCTATTTTCAGGTCTCTCCAGAGATGTTCGATTGGGGCCACTCAAGAATATTCAGAGACTTGTCCCGAAGCCATTCCTGTGTTGTCTTTGCTGTGTGCTTAGGGTCGTTGTCCTGTTGGAAGGTGAACCTTTGCCCCAGTCTGAGGTCCTGACCGCTCTGGAGCAGGTTTTCATCAAGGATCTCTCTGATCTCTATCTCATCAAGGATCGCTCCGTTCATCTTTCCCTTTTCATCAGACCAGAGAATCTTGTTTCTCATGTTCTGAGAGTCTTTAGGTGCCTTTTGACAAACTCCAAGTGGGCTGTCATGTGCCTTTTACTGAGGAGTGGCTTCCGTCTGGCCACTCTACCATAAAGGCCTCATTAGTGGAGTGCTGCAGAGATGGTTGTCCTTCTGGAAGGTTCTTCCATCTCCACAGAGGAACTCTGGCCCTTCTCCCCCGATTGCTGAGTTTGGCCGGGCGGCCAGCTCTAGGAAGAGTCTTGGTGATTCCACATTTTTGTCCATTTAAGATTGATGGAGGCCACTGTGTTCTTGAGGAGCTTCAATGATACAGAAATGTTTTGGTACCCTTCCCCAGATCTGTGCCTCAACACAATCCTTTCTCGGAGCTCTGCGGACAATTCCTTCAACCTCATGGCTTGGTTTTTTCTCTGACATGTATTGCCAACTGTGGGACCTTATATAGACAGGTGTGTGCCTTTCCAAATCATGTCCAATCAATTGAATTTGCCACAGGTGGACTCCAATCAAGTTGTAGAAACATCTCAAGGATGATCAATGGAAACAGGATGCACCTGAGCTAAATTTTGAGTCTCCTAGTAAAGTGTTCGAATACTTATGTAAATAAGGTATTTCTGTTATGTATTTTATATACATTTTCCAAAAATGTCTAAAAACCTGTTTTTGCTTTGTATTTATGGGGTATTGTGTGTATATTTATGAGGGAAAAAATGTATTAAATACATTTTAGAATAAGGCTGTAACGTAACAAAATGTGGAAAAGGTCAAGGGGTCTGAATACTTTCCCGAATGCGCTGTATATATAAAATGTCGGTGACTTAGGTCTGGCTTCAGTCAATTGGATAATCCTTAGTTACAGCTATATGAATGTTCATGCATACGTGTGTGTCTGTGTACTTTGGTGTGTGTGTCTACTTGCTTTGGTGTGTCTGCATGCTTTGGTGTGTGTGTCTGCGTGCTTTGGTGTGTGTGTCTGTGTGCTTTGGTGTGTGTGTCTGCATGCTTTGGTGTGTGTGTCTGCATGCTTTGGTGTGTGTGTCTGCATGCTTTGGTGTGTGTGTCTGCATGCTTTGGTGTGTGTGTCTGCATGCTTTGGTGTGTGTGTCTGCGTGCTTTGGTGTGTGTGTCTGCGTGCTTTGGTGTGTGTGTGAAAAGGTGTGTTTGCTCACGAGTGTCTAGTAGGGCCAGCTGGATATCAGACAGGGAGCCTGCCTCATCTCCACAGGGATTTATGACTCAATATCCCACCCTGTGCCTCATTCTCTCCGTGCCTCCCGCCCTAGATGTCTCGCTGCGGCCATGTTGCAACAAGGGTCAGGATGACGCCACACTCTATCATGTTGAACAGACAGACACACGCGCCTGGCTCCCCAGAGGCTCCCCAAAACCAGTTACTGTTGGTTTCAATTATATCCACATACTGTGCCTTTGATGTTGGGAGGGAGTTTGGAATGGTTGAGGAGAAGAGTTATTTCAGTTCTAGCCACAGTATAACTAGATGCCTTAGAGGCTCCTGAATTACAGCCAATCAATGTCTTAGTTTCATTAGTACAGGTTTCTGCTGAGTTGATTTATGTCTGAAGATATGCATCAGCCAATGTACAAAGAGCAAATTCCATACCTCAAAGAACAAGACTATTGTCTGATGGATGTCTGACTTCTCTCCCTCCCCCCTCCCCCCTCTCTCTCTCCCACTCCCTCCCTCGTCTCTCCCTCCCTCCCTCTCCCTCCATCTCTTCCCTCTCCCTCCCTCCAGGTGAGTTCAGCTACCTGGGTACGACCCTGCGTCAGGCAGACATTGAGCCCATGCCCTCTCTGTCAGACGTCAGACAGCTCATTGCCCTTTATGGGATCCTGCCTCTGGGTGAGTGAGAGAGAGCCCATCCCATCCACTCTCATCATTGTGACTGTGATCACATCACCCCACAACCTGGCTAGTCTGATTCATACTTATTGTACTTGCAACACACACACACACACACACACACACACACACACACACACACACACACACACACACACACACACACACATACACACACACACACACATACACACACATACACACACACACACACACACACACACACACACACACACACACACACACACACACACACACACACACACACACACACACACACACACACACACACACACACACCGTACATACTATACAGTATAACATTACTCACTAATATCTGTATGTGTGGGCTGGATCAGTTCTGTTTTGCATGCCTCTTTTAAAGCCACCTTCCTTTGATGCCATATGGCCCATGATAACAGTTCGGGTTAATTCATGACGTCTGTATAAAAGTCAGTTCAGGACTGCTTACCTATGAAGCAATTTGACTGAGAGGATAGGTACAAGAAATTGACCATGACCACCTCATAATCCACCTCAGTGCCCTGCCCTTGTCTCAATGCTGTGGAAGGATTAAGAGTGGCACAGCTCCCAGAGACAGAAAGGGAAACCCTAGAGTGCCACGGATGGCATGGCATACATTTTTCAGGGCAGAGTGTATCTGGTGTGTGTGAGAGGTGTGGGGGGGGGGGGGGGGGGGGCTTGTGAACTGTGCGTGACCCTGGCTGCTCTTAACCAGCAGCTTTGATCCTTCAGCCTGTCTCTCCTGGCTGAGCCTTTCTGTCACTGTCTCTGCCACCACTATGCTACAGCTGCAGAACACAGGGGAGTCAGGTAACAGTGGGCCAGAACCCAGAATAGAACAGTACAGGGAAGAACATAGAATACCAGAGGAAAGTAGAACAGAACAGAACAGAACAGAATAGAATAGAACAGAACAGAATAGAATAGAACAGAACAGAATAGAACAGAATAGAACAGAATAGAACACAAATACAGAACACAAATACAGAACAGAAATACAGAATACAAATACAGAACAGAAATACAGAACAGAAATACAGAACAGAACAGAATAGAATATTCCACACCACTAGATCATCAAGAAGCAGCTACTGGGCTGAAGCTAATCCAGGGATCCTAATGGTAATAGAATACAACTCACTGACGTTCACCCCAACCCTGAAGGGACGTGATCTTTCTCCCCAACACGTCTCATGTCACCTGGCGTTAAGGCCCATTTCCATCCCACCCCCCTACGCCAGCGTCGTGGACCCCCAGATGGAGCTCCTGAAGAGGGGAGGGTTACTGAACAAACAGGCCACCCACCCTGGAGAAGAAGAGGATGTCTTTCAGCACCTCAGACCTAATCAAATATGACTACCGGAGGCCTGGATGGGCTGGTGTGGATGTTCATCACCACCACCACTACCACCACTACCATCATCACCACCACTACCATCATCACCATCACTACCATCATCACCATCACTACCATCATCACCACCACTACCATCCTGACCATCACTACCATCATCACCACTACTACCATCACCACCACCACCACCATCACCACCACCACCACCACCACCATCACCACCACCACTGCCATCACTAACATCATCACCACCACCACCTTCGTCACCTGCACCACTACCATCACCACTACCATCACCCCCACCACCACCACCACCATCACCACCACTACCACCACTACCATCACCATCACTACCATCACCCCCACCACCATCACTACCATCACCACCACTACCATCATCACCACCACCATCACTACCATCACCACCACCACCACCATCATCACCACCACCACTACCATCACCACCACTAAAACCACTACCACCACCACCATCACCACCACCACCACACCATCACTACCCCTCACTACCACTACCATCACCACCACTACAATCACCACCACCACTACCAACACACCATCACCACAACCACCACTACCATCACAACCACCACCATCACCCCACCACCACCACTACCATCACCCCCACGACCATCACCCCACCACCATCACTACCATCACCACCACTACCATCATCACCACCACTACCATCACCACCACTACCATCACTACCACTACCATCACCACCACCACTACCATCACCACCACTTCCACCATCACCACCACCACTACCACCATCACCACCACCACCATCACCACCACCACTACCATCACCACCACTACCACCACTACCATCACCACCACTACCACTACCACCACTACCATCACCACCACTACCACCATCACCACCACTACCACTACCATCACCACCACTACCATCACCAACACCACTACCATCACCACCACTACCACTACCATCACCACCACTACCATCATCACCACTACCACCATCACCACCACCACTACCACCACCACCACTACCACCATCACCACCACCACCATCACCACCACCACTACTGCCATCACCACCACTACCACTACCATCACCCCCACCACCATCACCACCACTACCACCACTACCATCATCATCATCACCACCCCCACCACCACCTCTACCATCACCATCACCACCACTACTACCACCACCACCACCACCACTACCACCACCACCACTATCATCACCCCCACTTCCACCACCATCACCACCACTACCACCACCATCACCACCACTACCACCACCACCATCACCATCACTACCATCACCACCCCCATCACAACCATCACCACCACCACCACCATCACCACCACCACCACCACTACCATCACCACCCCCACCACCACTACCATCACTACCCCTCACTACCACCACCACCACTACCATCACCACCACTACCATCACCACCACCACTACCAACACCACCATCACAACCACCACCATCACCCCACCACCACCACTACCATCACCCCCACCACCATCACCCCACCACCATCACTACCATCACCACCACTACCATCATCACCACCACTACCATCACTACCACTACCATCACCATCACCATCACCACTATCACCATCACCACCACTACCATTACCACCACCACTACCATCACCCCCACCAACATCACTACCATCACCACCACTACCATCATCACCACCACTACCACCATCACCACCACCACTACCACCACCACCACCACTACCATTACCACTACCACTACCATCACCCCCACCACCATGACCACCACCACCACCACTACCATCACTACCCCTCACTACCACCACCACCACTACCATCACCATCACCACTACCAACACCACCATCACAACCACCACCATCACCCCACCACCACCACTACCATTACCCCCACCACCATCACTACCATCACCACCACTACCATCATCACCACCACTACCATCACCACCACTACCATCACTACCACTACCATCACCACCACCACTAACATCACCACCACTACCACCATCACCACCACCACTACCACCATCACCATCACCACCACCACCACCACTACCACTACCACTACCATCACCACCACTACCACCACTACCACTACCATCACCACCACTACCATCATCACCACCACTACCATCACCACCACTACCACCATCACCACCACTACCACTACCATCACCACCACTACCATCACCAACACCACTACCACTACCATCACCACCACTACCACTACCATCACCACCACTACCATCATCACCACTACCACCATCACCACCACCACTACCACCACCACCACTACCACCATCACCACCACCACCATCACCACCACCACTACTGCCATCACCACCACTACCACTACCATCACCCCCACCACCACTACTACCACCACCACCACCACCACTACCACCACCATCACCACCACCACTATCATCACCCCCACTTCCACCACCATCACCACCACTACCACCACCACCATCACCATCACTACCATCACCACCCCCATCACTACCATCACCACCACCACCATCACCACCACCACCACCACTACCATCACCACCCCCACCACCACTACCATCACTACCCCTCACTACCACCACCACCACTACCATCACCACCACTACCATCACCACCACCACTACCAACACCACCATCACAACCACCACCATCACCCCACCACCACCACTACCATCACCCCCACCACCATCACCCCACCACCATCACTACCATCACCACCACTACCATCATCACCACCACTACCATCATCACCACCACTACCATCACTACCACTACCATCACCATCACCACTAACACCATCACCATCACTACCATCACCACCCCCATCACTACCATCACCACCACCACCATCACCACCACCACCACCACTACCATCACCACCCCCACCACCACTACCATCACTACCCCTCACTACCACCACCACCACTACCATCACCACCACTACCAACACCACCATCACAACCACCACCATCACCCCACCACCACCACTACCATCACCCCCACCACCATCACCCCACCACCATCACTACCATCACCACCACTACCATCATCACCACCACTACCATCATCACCACCACTACCATCACTACCACTACCATCACCATCACCACTAACACCATCACCACCACTACCATTACCACCACCACTACCATCACCCCCACCAACATCACTACCATCACCACCACTACCATCATCACCACCACTACCACCATCACCACCACCACTACCACCACCACCACCACTACCATTACCACTACCACTACCATCACCCCCACCACCATGACCACCACCACCACCACTACCATCACTACCCCTCACTACCACCACCACCACTACCATCACCACCACTACCATCACCACCACCACTACCAACACCACCATCACAACCACCACCATCACCCCACCACCACCACTACCATTACCCCCACTACCATCACCACCACTACCATCATCACCACCACTACCATTACCCCCACCACCATCACCACCACCACCATCACTACCATCACCACCACCACCATCATCACCACCACCATCATCACCACCACTACCATCACCACCACTACCACCACTACCACCACTACCATCACCCCATCACCATCACCCCCTCCACCATCACTACCATCACCACCACTACCATCATCACCATCACTACCATCACCACCCCCATCACTACCATCACCACCACTAAAACCACTACCACCAACACCACCACCACTACCACCACTACCATCACCACCCCCACCACCACTACCATCACTACCCCTCACTACCACCACCACCACTACCATCACCACCACTACCAACACCAACACCACTACCATCACCATCACCACCGCCACTAACACCACCATCACCACTACCATCACCACCGCCACTAACACCACTACCACCACCATCACCACTACCATCAGCACCTCCATCACCACCCCCACCACTACCATCACCACCCCCACCACTACCATCACCACCACCACCACTACCATCACCACCACTACCACCATCACCACCACCACTACCACTATCACCACCACTACCATCACCACCACCACTACCACCATCACCACCACCACTACCATCATCACCACCACTACCAACACCTCTACCACCACCACCACCATCACCACCACTACCATCACCATCACCACCACTACCATTACCACCACCACCATCATCATCACCACCACTACCATCACTACCACCACTACTACCACCACCACCATCACCACCACCACCTCCACCACCATCACCACCACCACTATCATCACCCCCACTTCCACCACCATCACCACCACTACCACAACCATCACCACCACTACCATCACCACCACTGTCACCTCCACCATCACCACCATCACCTCCATCACATACTACAGTTTATTTATATCTGCACTGTGTACACACAACACTGCCTAAGCTTCCACCTCTTTTTATGAAATTAATCACAATAGGATATTGTTTTGTTTTGTTGTTCCCGGAACTTTATTCTCATTCTCACCAAGAGTTGGCTCAGTTTCAGCTACTCTGTGATGATTGAGATTCCTTAGAGACGGGTTTGGTTTTCTGAAGTATAAGCATTGGATACTGGAGGGAGGCTGGCTAGATGGTGTCCTTGGTGGAGAGATATCTCTGTGTACTCCCTTTGATAGCGATTCACAGCCAATTATCCAGACTGGCTGCTATCTCATTCTCAGGGGTGTCTGTTATTTTCACAAGAAAGTGACAACATTTGAACATGATAGTGTTCCTTCTTTTAACCTGTGTTTGACCTTATTGTTCAAGCTTCTACATTTCATCTCCTATGGAAAAGGACAAGTGCACGTTGCACTAGTCAATTGATCGGCTAATCTGTCCCAGATGGGTTAGAAGCAGGAAAGAGATCATCATTAGACCTTAATGGGAGGAGTAGTCTTCTAATCAGTGCTCATAGTGTACCTAATGAACTAACACTGTGACCTGATCTAACAGAGAGTGAACTAACCCAATAAACAGCCTGCAGCATAGAGAGAGAGAACAGAGGCCAGAGCCTGTTGCCAGCTATTGTAGATTTAATGAGTTCCGGCCAGGGCAGCAGGAGCGGGACTTCTTGGCTGGACCTACCCCAGGGACAGGAGGGGATTCCTGGGGATAAGGGTTACACGGCTGCACCTGCTCTGGGTCTCTGGGTCTAGAGGTTAATGGAGGGGTGTTGTGATTGGATGCGTTTACTCTCACGTTCTGTATCCTGGCCCTCTGGCCTCTGTCCAGCCTGGACTTTAAATACGGTTAGTATCAGAAAGCACACAATGCTGCACCCTCAGCCCAGCCTCACTGCAGCCTCACTGCATCCTCACTGCAGCCTCACTGCATCCTCACTGCAGCCTCACTGCATACTCACTGCATCCTCACTGCAGCCTCAGCACACCCTCACCCTCACCCCAGCCTCAGCCCACCCTCAGTCCAGCCTCACCCAGGCTCAGTCCAGGCTCATCCCAGCCTAACCCCAGTCTCATCCCAGCCTCAGCCCTAGCCCAGCCTAACCCCAGCCTCATCCCAGCCTCAGCCCCAGCCCAGCCTAATCCCAGCCTCAGCCCAGCCTAACCCCAGTCTCATCCCAGCCTCAGCCCCAGCCCAGTCTCATCCCAGCCTCAGCCCCAGCCCAGCCTAACCCCAGCCTAACCAGCCTCAGCCCAGCCTAACCCCAGCCTCAGCCCAGCCTAACCCCAGCCTCAGCCCCAGCCCAGCCTCATCCCAGCCTCAGCCTAACCCCAG
This sequence comes from Salvelinus namaycush, assembly GCF_016432855.1. NCBI lineage: Eukaryota > Metazoa > Chordata > Actinopteri > Salmoniformes > Salmonidae > Salvelinus > Salvelinus namaycush. Next base: position 51,119,899 of record NC_052313.1, read on the forward strand.
CCTAACCCCAGCCTAACCCCAGCCTCAGCCCAGCCTAACCCCAGCCTAACCCCAGCCTCAGCCCAGCATCATCCAGCTGGGTAATTCAACTATTGTTTGCTGTGGTAGGAGGTTAACCTGTCTGAATCAGTTAATACCAGTTAAGCAGCACTGCTGCTGCTGAGGCCCTCAGGGACCTCACAGGGGCTACAAACACCTATAGTGACCTTCTGGCTCTGTTCAATCCGCATGGCGGACGTTCAGCTTTACGCTGTGATTGAAATTTAAAGACAATGTTCCCGCTTTAGACTGCATTCACCATAAACGCTGCATCTGTCGTCTCAATGGGAAATGACCTTTACATCTCTGTCTGGAATCTGTAACGCTTCAGCTTTCCAGACTGAATAGAGCCCTTAGTCTCACAGGTTCATAGTTGCTGCTGTGTTGTCCTACTACTAGTGTATTCACAGCTTGGCTCAGTGCAGTCTGGAGGTTACATTATACAGTCCTATCCTTGTCCGGCCCAGTTGCCATCAATGGTAAGAATTACTACCACCTAACCATCACCATCTATATGTTATTATCCTCTCTCTCTCTTTCTCGCTCTCTCGCTCTCTCGCTCTCTCCCTCCCTCCCAGGTTCCCAGTCCGTCCATCAGAAGGCTCCCCTGATGAAGACTCTGCTGCTGGCTGGTCCTGGAGGCGTAGGGAAGAGGATGCTGGTCCATGCTCTGTGCACTGAGACCGGGGCCAACCTCTTCAACCTGTCCCCCAGAAACCTGGCTGGGAAGTACCCCGGCAGGAGCTGCCTCCAGTACCTACTGCACATGGTCTTCAAGGTGTTTTCAATCTGCTACTGTACATAGTGATGAAGGCAGGAGTGATTGACAGACGTAGCCTGCATCAAAATGGTCACATGTACGAGGGTAGAGGTCATTGTCTGGTTTGATTCAGATAGTATATGCACACATACTGTATGCCCCACAAAAACACTTTGGCAGTGTACATGATTCAGTATCAGTGTTGTGAATGAAATGCCTGCTGGTGAAGTCGGGAATAATAAGCTGCACTATGAGCTTGATGTTGCTATGTGTTGCTATGTCAGCTTGATGTTTATCAGATCAACATAGTTGTCTATCGGTTAACACAGTTACTGTTCACGGTTCCCCTGTGACATTATGCACCACTGACTCATCTGAGACATGGAGGGGGGACGAGGGACATGAGAGAAGAGAGAGACATGGAGGGAGAGAGAGATTTGTCTTGCTTGGACACCTCTCTATGCAGCTGTCTTGAGAGGTAAACAAGTCAGGAGCCCATAGCCACTAGTGACATTGTTCTGAATCTCACCTGTCAGCACCTCATTGGTTGGCACCCTCTCTAAGTGCATTCTGGGATCAGGAGCGTGTCCTGACAGCACTTCCTGCTTGCTGAGACAGTGTTGGTTTCTAAAAGGCTTGTAACATTTGGGTGTGACTGCCTCCCTCACCCCAAGTTGTTTTTGTCAATGCCAGCCATGGAAACACTGCAAGTCCACAATACTGTTTCTCCATAAGCCTGTATGTGTCATTAACTAAAGACTTACTAGCTCTTCCTCCCCTATGGGACATAAGGCAACAATGAGCTCCTTCCAACGCTCTCTGTCCTTGGCCACGTGTTGTGCCTCGTGATACGAGATGTTCATCTTGGCCAGCTCGTCCGTCACAGTTCTGCACCAGGTATTCTTCTTCTCCCTGGTAGAGTCCACCGTTTTGGGATGCCTTGTTGCTCCATCTGGAAAACATGGCCGAGTCAACACATTCTGCTGGTCGTGATTTGATGTGATGCTCTGGCTTTTGGACTTCCTTTAGAGTTTGTGCTTGGTGATTTTATTTTGCCAGAAAATGCAGCAAATTCTTCAGAGGCATCCATTATGGAAGGCCTCAACCTTCTTCCTGTCCGCTTTGACGACTCGCCTGCATTCAGACCCATAAAACAGGATGGACTTTACATCGCTGAATTACAGAGACCATTGTTAATGTACTCTTTGACGACCCGCCTGCATTCAGACCCATACAACAGGATGGACTTTACATCGCTGAATTACAGAGACCATTGTTAATGTACTCTTTGACGACCCGCCTGCATTCAGACCCATACAACAGGATGGACTTTACATCGCTGAATTACAGAGACCATTGTTAATGTACTCTTTGACGACCCGCCTGCATTCAGACCCATACAACACGATGGACTTTACATCGCTGAATTACAGAGACCATTGTTAATGTACTCTTTGACGACCCGCCTGCATTCAGACCCATACAACAGGATGGACTTTACATCGCTGAATTACAGAGACCATTGTTAATGTACTCTTTGACGACCCACCTGCATTCAGACCCATACAACAGGATGGACTTTACATCGCTAAATTACAGAGACCATTGTTAATGTACTCTTTGACGACCCGCCTGCATTCAGACCCATACAACAGGATGGACTTTACATCGCTGAATTACAGAGACCATCGTTAATGTACTCTTTGACGACCCGCCTGCATTCAGACCCATACAACACGATGGACTTTACATCGCTGAATTACAGAGACCATTGTTAATGTACTCTTTGACGACCCGCCTGCATTCAGACCCATACAACACGATGGACTTTACATCGCTGAATTACAGAGACCATTGTTAATGTACTCTTTGACGACCCGCCTGCATTCAGACCCATACAACACGATGGACTTTACATCGCTGAATTACAGAGACCATTGTTAATGTACTCTTTGACGACCCGCCTGCATTCAGACCCATACAACAGGATGGACTTTACATCGCTGAATTACAGAGACCATTGTTAATGTACTCTTTGACGACCCACCTGCATTCAGACCCATACAACAGGATGGACTTTACATCGCTAAATTACAGAGACCATTGTTAATGTACTCTTTGACGACCCGCCTGCATTCAGACCCATACAACAGGATGGACTTTACATCGCTGAATTACAGAGACCATCGTTAATGTACTCTTTGACGACCCGCCTGCATTCAGACCCATACAACACGATGGACTTTACATCGCTGAATTACAGAGACCATTGTTAATGTACTCTTTGACGACCCGCCTGCATTCAGACCCATACAACACGATGGACTTTACATCGCTGAATTACAGAGACCATTGTTAATGTACTCTTTGACGACCCACCTGCATTCAGACCCATACAACAGGATGGACTTTACATCGCTGAATTACAGAGACCATTGTTAATGTACTCTTTGACGACCCGCCTGCATTCAGACCCATACAACAGGATGGACTTTACATCGCTGAATTACAGAGACCATTGTTAATGTACTCTTTGACGACCCGCCTGCATTCAGACCCATACAACAGGATGGACTTTACATCGCTGAATTACAGAGACCATTGTTAATGTACTCTTTGGTCACACTTTATTTGGATAGTCCAACTGTAGATGCTCTACAGATAGTTTGTTGATAGTATGACCATCTGTTATTAAGCAACTGAATATCTGTTATTAAGCAACTGAATATCTGTTGATAAGCAACTGAATATCTGTTGATAAGCAACTGAATATCTGTTGATAAGCAACTGAATATCTGTTGATAAGCAACTGCTTGCTAAGGTTACATTAGGATAAGGGTAAGGTTTAGAATAAGGATTAGGTTAAGGTTTATAATAAGGATTAGGGTAAGGTTTAGAATAAGGATTAGGGTAAGGTTTAGAATAAGGATTAGGGTAAGGTTTAGAATAAGGATTAGGGTAAAGTTTAGAACAAGGATTAGGGTAAAGGCTAAATTTAGTGTTAGGATAAGGGTTATGGTTAGGGTTATGGTTAGGGTTAGGGTTAGGGTTATGGTTAGGGTTAGGGCCAGAGTTAGGAGATACACTGTAGTTTAAATGTTACTGATAGTTCAGTGTTTGTGCGTGTTCTTTTGTTTGTGTGTTTGTGTGAGACTGATGTTTCTGCTGGTTAGACTGTTTGTTTGGTTGAGGTTACTAACTTGCCCGTATGGGAGAGAGTTGTTTGAACATTGGCCTTAATGTGTGAAATAAAGAGGTGAAGGTTTCTCTGTGTTGTTCTGCTGTGGCAGGTGGCTCGCCAGCTGCAGCCCTCTGTAATATGGATCGGCGATGCAGAGAAAACCTTTTATAAGAAAGTCCCCAAACTGGAGAAAGAGGTATGTTCTCTACACAACAGCAGCATATCTCACACCACTGTTCATCTCGGCAACAAAAATAGTCAATCAAATATTCGGCAAACACATATTTTTCAGTGGCAATTGACGAGACTATAACTGACTAAATAGACTCAGAAGAAACTGTAACTAAACAAAAAAGAAGAGACTAAATTATCTCTGTGACTAAAATCTGTTGGACTGAACAAGAGTTTTTGGACAGATTGAGAGCTTTTCAGCGATACGTACAATTAATATTAGCAGAACAGATGCCCAGTCCAGTTCTGTTCATGTGTGGGCAGACAGCCTCCGCTCCGGCTCCGCCTCCCATTATACACATTGCGCAGGCGACTCTGTTGCTTCCTCGTAGCTAACAGTCACCACCAGCCTTCTAGTTAGATACCACCCTTTGCCTGGTTAACAAACACAAGATGCTTTACAAAATGAAAAACAACAGCAGCATTAAGTTTAATAGTAAAACAACAGTCTAGCTATGTTTAACTCTCCCTTGAGTATAGAAACGTTTTGGAATTTGTAGTCTTGCTCAACACTCACACTTTCCCCACTGCATTTCATAGCCAGGTTCTGTCGCCGACTTCTAGCCAAGTCTCCCTCTTTTCCTCTGAGAAAATGGCTCTATTGTAGCCATTACCTTTCAAAAGATATGACTCATAATACCAGCGCTACATTTGTTTTCTTTCTGTCGTGGCGGGCCGTTCTACAACTAGGCTACTTGCGGACTCGAGATTAAGTGGATGGGCTACATCACTGGGTGAAACAGTCATTATCTCCCATTCAGAGTCATTAGCCCTGGTACTGTACTACTTCTGCATCTCAATGTGTCTGTGGAACGTTGATAACGATGACCTCAGAGTGACGGAGGTGCAACACATACTACTTTACCAATACTTTACATCTCTGTCTGTCTGTCTGTCTGTCTGTCTGTCTGTCTGTCTGTCTGTCTGTCTGTCTGTCTGTCTGTCTGTCTGTCTGTCTGTCTGTCTGTCTGTCTGTCTGTCTGTCTGTCTGTCTGTCTGTCTGTCTCTGTCTCTGTCTCTGTCTCTGTCTCTGTCTCTGTCTCTGTCTCTGTCTCTGTCTCTGTCTCTGTCTCTGTCTCTGTCTCTGTCTCTGTCTCTGTGTCTGTGTCTGTGTCTGCACTTTTCACTGGCTGTCCCTCAGGTTGTGGCAGGAGGACACATATTTGGCTGCCAAAACTGCACATTTTGGCTTTTCACCCAATAAATATTTGATTTTTTCTTCATATTTTATAGTTTCAAATCTTTGTATTGAATTATAGTTTTTGGAAAGAAATATTCTCTTAGGTCTGAGTATTTGTCACAGTGTAATAGGAAATGCAGCTCTGTCTCTACCTCTCCCCTGGAGCAGAGTGAGCACAGCCTGTCCTCTCTGGGCAGCCAGGTTTGTCTGTGACGACCGGTCTCTATAGCCAGACTGTGCTCACTTAGTGTACCTAGTCAGTGTTTTCCTCAGTTTTCTATCAGTCACAGTGGTCAGATAGTCTGCCACCATGTACTGTCTGTTTAGAGCCAAATAGCATTGAAGTTTACGTAGATTTTTTGTGGTTTCTTTCCAATAGGTGATATATTTTTATTTTTGTTTTGTGATGATTTGGTTGGGCCAAATTTGGTTGGGTCAGATTTTCTGAGTGCTGTCCTGAGGCTCTATGTGGTTGGTTTGTGTTAGTGAACTGGGCCTCAGAACCAGCTGGTTGAGGGGACTCTTCTCTTGTTTCATTTCTTGACATTGTAGAGCTGTGTGATGGAATGTTTTGGGGTCACTTGTTTTTCGATGGTTGTAAAATTTGATGGCTCTTTTTTCTATTCGAATGAGGAGGGGGTATTGGCCCAATTCTGCTCTACATGCGTTATTTGGAGTTTTTCTTTGCACTTGCAAAACTCTGCATGCAGTATTTCGATTGGATATTTGTCCCATTTAGTAAATTCATTATTAGAGAGTGGACCCCATACTTCACTGCCATATAGAGCAATTGGTTCTATAACTGATTGGAAAATTTTGAGCCAGATTCTAATTGGAATTTCGATTTTGATGTTCCTTTTAATGGCATAGAATGCTCTTCTTGCTTTGTCTCTCAGCTCATTCACAGCCATGTGAAAGCTACCTGTGTTGCTGATATTTAGTCCTAGATATGTGTAGTTTTTGGTGTGTTCTAATAGAACTGTGTCCAAATAGAATTTATATTTGTCATCCGGATTTCCAGACCTTTTTTAGAATATCATTATATGTGGGGGTTTTTCGGTTAACGGTCAGAGCCCAGGTCTGACAGAACCTGTGAAGATGATCTCTCTCTCTCTCTCTGTCTCTCTCTCTCTCTGTCTCTGTCTCTCGCTCTCTGTGTCTCTCTCTCTCTCTCTCTCTCTCTCTCTCTCTCTCTCTCTCTCTCTCTCTCTCTCTCTCTCTCTCTCTCTCTCTCTCTCTCTCTCTCTCTCTCTCTCTCTCTCTCTCTCTCTCTCTCTCTCTGTCTCGCTCTCTCTCTGTCTCTCTGTCTTTCTGTCTCTCTGTCTTTCTGTCTGTCTGTCTCTCTCTCTCTCTCTCTCTCTCTCTCTCTCTCTGTCTCTATCTGTCTTTCTGTCTCTCTCTCTCTCTCTCTGACTCTCTTTGTCTCTGACTCTCTCTGTCTCTCGCTCGCTCTGTCTCTCGCTCGCTCTGTCTCTCTGTCTCTCTGTCTCTCTGTCTCTGTCTCTGTCTCTGTCTCTCTCTGTCTCTCTGTCTCTCTGTCTCTCTGTCTCTGTCTCTCTGTCTCTCTCTGTCTCTCTCTGTCTCTGACTCTCGCTCACTCAGTCTCTCTCTGTCTCTCGCTCGCTCTGTCTCTCGCTCGCTCTGTCTCTCTCTGTCTCTCTGTCTCTCTGTGTCTCTCTCTCTCTCTCTCTCTCTCTCTGTCTCTCTCTCTCTCTCTCTCTCGCTCTCGCTCTCTCTCTCTCTCTCTCTCTCTCTCTCTCTCTCTCTCTCTCTCTCTCTCTCTCTCTCTCTCTCTCTCTCTCTATCTCTCTCTCTCTCTCTCTCTGCACTTGTGTGTGCCTGATGATATGTACAGTGCATTCAGAAAGTATTCAGACCCCAATACTTTTTCCACATTTTGTTACGTTACAGCCTTATTCTAAAATAGATGTTTTTTCTCATCAATCTACACACAATATCCCATAATGACAAAGCAAAAACAGTTTTTTTGACATTTTTGCTAATTTATTAAAGATAAAACACTGAAATATGACATTTACATAAGTAAAGACCCTTTACTCAGTACTTTGTTGAAGCACCTTTGGCAGTGATTACAGCCTTGAGTCTTCTTTGGTGTGACGCTACAAGCTTGGCACACCTGTATTTGGGGAGTTTCTCTCATTCTTCTCTGCTGATCCTCTCAAGCTCTGTCAGGTTGGATGGGGAGTGTCGCTGCACATCTATTTTCAGGTCTCTCCAGAGATGTTAGATCGGGTTCAAGTCCTGGCTCTGGCTGGGCCACTCAAGGACATTCAGAGACTTGTCCCAAGCCACTCCTGCGTTGTCCTGTTGGAAGGTGAACCTTCGCTCGGGTCTGAGGACCTGAGCACACTGGAGCAGGTTTTCATCAAGGATCTCTCTGTACTTTGCTCCGTTCATCTTTCCCTCGATCCTGATTAGTCTCCCACTCCCTGCCGCTGAAAAGCATCCCCACAGCATGATGCTGCCACCACCATGCTTCACTGTAGGAATGGTGCCAGGTTTCCTCCAGACGTGATGCTTGGCATTCAGGCCAAAGAGTTCAATCTTGGTTTCACAAGACCTGAGAATCTTGTTTCTCATGGTCTAAGAGTCATTTAGGTGCCTTTTGACAAACTCCAAGCAGGCTGTCATGCGCCTTTTACTGAGGAGTGGCTTCTGTCTGGCCACTCTACTATAAAGGCCTGATTGGTGGAGTGCTGCAGAGATGGTTGTCCTTCTGGAAGGTTCTCCCATCATCACAGAGGAACTCTGGAGCTCTGTCAGAGTGACAATCGGGTTCTTGGTCATCTCCCTGACCAAGGCCCTTCTCCCTCGATTGCTCAGTTTGTCCGGGCGGCCAGCTCTAGGAAGAGTCTTGTTGGTTCCAAACTTCTTCCATTAAGAATGATGGAGGCCACGGTGTTCTTGGGGACCTTCAATGCTGCAGACATTTTTTGGTACCCTTCCCCAGATCTGTGCCTGGACACAATCCTGTCTCAGACAATTCCTTCCACCTCATGGCTTGGTTTTTGCTCTGACATGCACTGTCAACTATGGGACCTTATATAGACAGGTGTGTGCCTTTCCAAATCAAGTCCAATCAATTGAATTTAACACAGGTGGACTTCAATAAAGTTGTAGAAACATCTGAAGGACGATCAATGGAAACAGGATGCACCTGAGCTAAATTTAAAGTCTCATAGCAAAGGGTCTGAATACTTATGTAAATAAGGTATTTCTGTTTTTTTCTTGCTTTGTCGTTATGGGGTATTGTGTGTAGATTGGTGAGGAAATAATGTATTTAATCCATTTTAGAATAAGGCTGTAACGTAACAAAATGTGGAAAAGGGGAAGGGGTCTGAATACTTTCCAGAATGCACTGTATGTAATATCTATGTAGGCTGAATTAAGAATTTATATGGCCAGATAATTGTTATATTTTCTTATATATATCTGTTGGTAGGATAAGTCTATGTCTGTTTGGTCACATAGAAGTCAGTGATGTATGTTTACTATAGGTTAATGAGGCAATGCAAATGTGATGTGGCTAAAATGTGACTATTATTAAAGGGCATTTAGTTGACTAAAATGGCCCACTGTTTTTGTCATTTTGACAATAACTAGACTAAATCATTATTCAATTGACAAAAACTTGACCAAAATGTAACAATATTTTAGTCAAAATGACTAAGACTAGACTAAATATTAAAAAAGAGTCCAGTTATTAGCACTGCTCAATACTAGCCCTCAACACACTACAGTGCACATTGACAAACAGTGTAATCAAGGGACTTGTTTTGACAATAATGTTTACATAGCAGATTGTCAAGTAACCTTCTCCATTATTTGATTGTTTGTGAATTAACTAAAGTGGGACCCACATCCACTGTTGGGTGACATGGGTTATATGAGATGACAGCTGTGAGAAGTTGAAAATGGGGACATCTTGAATTTACGAACAAGTTTATGCTGCCCTCATGTGGCTGGTCATAACTCTCTACCCCTCTTCCTTGTTCCCCCTCTCTCTCTCCTCCCTCTCTCTCTATCTCCATCCCTCTCTCCATCTCCCTCTCTCTCCTCTCTCTCCTCTCTCTCTCTCCACTTCCTCTCTTTCTCTCTCTCTCCTCTCCCCCTCTCTAGATGGAGCCCAAGCGTCTGAAGAAGGACCTAGTAAAGGTGCTGAAGTCCGTGAAGCCTGAGGATCGTGTTCTGGTCATAGGGACGTCCAGGAGGCCCTTTGACGCAGACCTCAAGCCCTTCTGTAAAGTCTATAGGAAGATCATCCTCATCCCCAGACCTGACTACGCCTCCAGACTGGGTGGGTTATCTATAGTAGTCTATATTGGTTTATATTGGTTTATAGTGGTCTATAGTGGTCCGTATTGGTCTATATTGGTTTATAGTGGTCTATATCGGTTTATAGTGGTCTATAGTGGTTTATAGTGGTTTATATCGGTGTATAGTGGTCTATAGTGGTCTATAGTGGTCTATAGTGGTTTATGGTGGTCTATAGTGGTTTATGGTGGTCTATAGTGGTCTATATTGGTTTATAGTGGTTTATAGTGGTCTATAGTGGTTTATAGTGGTCTGTAGTGGTCTATATCTAGGCCACCCTGATAGCTATGGACAGACAGAATCTGTGGAGCTTTCATTCCCTAAAGCCACCAGGAATGAGTTGACATGAAAAATACTGGTGGAATGAATTCATATGATAGGCCCACCAGTAAACATGCATCTTTTCAAATAAAATGTTGTATTCATTATCCACTTCTGGTTTGAACTCTAACCTTTCTACCCCTGTCTGTGCTGTGTCCTCCAGTGCTGTGGAGGGAGCTGCTGTGTGGTGGCGGTGCTCGCCTCACCCCCAGCCTGGACCTGAGCTCCCTGGCCAAGGTGACAGACGGCTACACCCAGGGCCACATCCTGCAGGCTGTGAGGCTGGTGCTGACCCCTCGCAGGCTGGCCCAGCAGACTACCAGACCACTGACCGCTGAAGAGTTCATCCCTCCACTGGCCAGACAGGACCCCGTCTACAAAGAGGAGGAGGAGGCCTTTAAGGTTCAGTAGCATCAATCAATGAATCACCTTTGATTTGCATAAATCTTTTTTACATATGTTTATCACCAAAGTGCTCAGTATAGCCTTACTCCCACAGAAAGGAGGCGACAATTGGAAAGCTCCTATGTAGGAGGAAGGAAGGAGGTGTTTTGCCGTTATAACAGTTCAAATGGTCCTCTGTATCTCAGCTGGTAGAGTATGGTCCTCTGTATCTCAGTTGGTAGAGTATGGTCCTCTGTATCTCAGTTGGTAGAGTATGGTCCTCTGTATCTCAGCTGGTAGAGTATGGTCCTCTGTATCTCAGCTGGTAGAGTATGGTCCTCTGTATCTCAGCTGGTAGAGTATGGTCCTCTGTATCTCAGTTGGTAGAGTATGGTCCTCTGTATCTCAGTTGGTAGAGTATGGTCCTCTGTAGCTCAGTTGGTAGAGTATGGTCCTCTGTATCTCAGTTGGTAGAGTATGGTCCTCTGTATCTCAGCTGGTAGAGTATGGTCCTCTGTAGCTCAGTTGGTAGAGTATGGTCCTCTGTATCTCAGTTGGTAGAGTATGGTCCTCTGTATCTCAGTTGGTAGAGTATGGTCCTCTGTATCTCAGTTGGTAGAGCATGGGCCTCTGTAGCTCAGTTGGTAGAGTATGGGCCTCTGTATCTCAGTTGGTAGAGTATGGTCCTCTGTAGCTCAGTTGGTAGAGTATGGTACTCTGTATCTCAGTTGGTAGAGTATGGTCCTCTGTATCTCAGTTGGTAGAGTATGGTCCTCTGTATCTCAGTTGGTAGAGTATGGTCCTCTGTAGTTCAGTTGGTAGAGTATGGTACTCTGTATCTCAGCTGGTAGAGTATGGTCCTCTGTATCTCAGTTGGTAGAGTATGGTCCTCTGTATCTCAGTTGGTAGAGCATGGTCCTCTGTAGTTCAGTTGTTAGAGTATGGTCCTCTGTATCTCAGCTGGTAGAGTATGGTCCTCTATCTCAGTTGGTAGAGTATGGCGCTTGCATCTTAGGATAGTGGGTTTGATTCCCGAGACCACACGTATGTAAGAAAGTAATAATATGTAAGTGGCTATGGTTAAAAGCGTCTGCTAAATGGTATATTATTATATTAAAAACATGTTTTGCCTTTGTTGTGCTGATTGGTCTACATCTATTATCATAATCAGATAATCAGATATGAATTCAGTATTATTACTATTATCATTATTTTATTATGAATTCAGTATTATAATCACATATCTTTTCAGTATTATAATCAGATATCAATTCAGTACTATAATCAGATATCAATTCAGTACTATAATCAGATATCAATTCAGTACTATAATCAGATATCAATTCAGTATTATAATCAGATATCAATTCAGTACTATAATCAGATATCAATTCAGTATTATAATCGGATATCTTTTCAGTATTATAATCGGATATCAATTCAGTATTATAATCGGATATCAATTCAGTATTATAATCGGATATCAATTCAGTATTATAATCAGATATCAATTCAGTATTATAATCAGATATCAGTTCAGTATTATAATCAGATATCAATTCAGTACTTTAATCATATATCAATTCAGTACTATAACCAGATATCAATTCAGTACTTTAATCAGATATAAATTCAGTACTATAATCAGATATCAATTCAGTACTTTAATCAGATATCAGTTCAGTATTATAATCAGATATCAATTCAGTACTTTAATCAGATATCAATTCAGTACTATAATCAGATATCAATTCAGTACTTTAATCAGATATCAATTCAGTACTATAATCAGATATCAATTCAGTACTTTAATCAGATATCAATTCAGTATTATCCGATGAACTCCATATATACATTTGAGAGTCATGCTCCAACAATCACCACATGAGGGTGCTGTGTTCCTACAGTTAGGAAGGAAATGTCACTGTATAACAGGTTTTATTTTCTCCGACTGTGGATTGATGGCTGTGAATGTGTTTCCAGATGTGGTACGGCAAGACACCTTTGGGTAAGAAGAGGGCACGGGCGGCCAAGGCCATCGAGGAGGAGGGAGAGTCGGGCAAGGACAAAGACAAGCGGGGCAGTGGGAAGAAGACAGGGAAAGAAGAGAAAAGCAAGAAGAAAAATAAGTAAATGCCAAAGACAAAAGATATACGTCGTCAACATTAGGGGGTATACAGATAGGGACTTTCAGGGGATGTGATTTACATTCCTACTTCTTAGATATGATGGACGATACATTTACTACCAGTCTATGACTGTACATGTCATGACAACAGTATAACGGTAACAGTCGATCATGTTATGATCATAATGAAAAAGGTAACTGTTTATCTTGTATGAGACCAGATATAAAATATGTAAAATAAATCATTGTTATCGCAGTGTAAATATTTAAGATGCAAATAAGTGTTCTTGATTTTAGTCCAAATGCATCACAGCAGTATAATTTCATGAGATTCTATTGAGGGGATGTTTATTTTCAGTCTCTGACTATTTTGACCATTAGAAGCTAATTAGCCTTGTTGATGAGCGCTGAGTTGTTTAACTGGGGGCTCTGAGCTGCAGTGGGAGTGGGGACGTACTGAGACTCACAAACCCCCCCAAATACACCCCGTCGCAGCCGAGCCCCAGGCTCCCCTCTCTCCCCTGTCCTGAGACAAATCATCATTAACCATCCCCAGAACCACGAGACCGTGCAACGATGGAGGGATTCCTCTCAAATGTTAGCTGCTAACCGTAATGATGAAAAAACACAGCAGAAAGATAAATTAATTAATTAAACAAACGGTGCCTTGTATTTCCTGTCCGTCTTCCTTTCTCTCTCTTCTTCTCTCTCCGTCTCTCACTCTCTCTCTCTCTCTCTCTCTCCCTTTCTCAATACCTCAGCCATCGTTGGGTTTGTGTGGCTTCTGTGCCATAAGAGTCTGTTAATTAGCCTGTGTAATTGTCATTGTTGCCAGTTACAGCCAGGGGGCTTCAGGCAGAGAGGCACTGTGCAATGTAGCAGCACCTTGTCCCAGGTCGCCCTGTGTTACTGTTTACACCCAGTTAGCGCTAACAAGCCAGCCTGCCCTGCCAAGCGGCTGACCCACTTCCCGGCCCCAGCAAGCCTCTACTAGCTCCCCAAGGACCAACTACCCCCCCCCCCCCCCCCCCCCCCTCACTGGCCATCTTCAATCAAGTATTAGTCAATGGGAAACCAGATCCCCATTGTCCACCACAGCATAACCCTAACCTTGCATCTGTACCCCTCTTGTCTTTTGGGTGTCTGTGTCTACCCCCCCCCCCCCCCACCCACTCTCTTGTCCCTGTCTTTATTGTCATCCTCTACCTTCCATTTATGTCTGTCTGTCTTTCTCTCACTGTCCCTTCCCATCGCTCTCTCCTTTTCTCTCTTTATCTCTCTATCTCTCTCTTTATCTCTCTATCTCTCTCTTCTTCTTCTCCGTCCCATCTCTCCTCCTGCCAGGTGGGTTTACAGAGCGTGACAAACGCTGTCCCCTTTCCTGCTCCTTGTAGCTTAAACCAACATCTAATTGAATTATTCATGTGTGTGGACCACCGCCTTCTCACCCAAGAAAAGGCCCTTCAGCAGTCTTTTATGTGACGACGAAGCTGTTTTTAACTCCAGTGGTGTTCCCTTTGGGATCTATTTACTGTAGTATGACTGAGGTGAACCACGACGTGTATTTATCCAGAATAACACATTCACAATCTCTTAATGCACAGATAATTAGCAAATGCAGAAAGACAGCATTGTGTTTGGTTAATTGTTCACAGTGTGATGGTTACTAGCGTTAGTATCAGCTGACCTGTATCTCAGACAAACTTATTTATTTGATTTTGCCCATCTTCACCTCTTTCATGCTTCATTTCCTCATTTCCATAAGACTGGATTTCTCTCCGCATTTTTGTGGCGATGATAATTCAGCATTATTTGATTAGATGAATCATTCTTTCATTTCTGTGTTTTGTGATGACAGAGTCAGGGGTGATTCAACCCTGTGGTCATGGCAGTAATATAATCAAGACCTCTGTCGACTCAAGGAGACTTTTAACCATTATTTTGCAATTCCTATTTATGTCCCTGTCTCTTGGCTTGAGGGCCCAGTTCTCCATACACCCATACTTTCTCTCTCAACCCCTGACCTAGTGTTCCTTTTTATGGTGATGTATCCAGTCTTTCCACCCAGTCCTCAGCCAGAGGTGGGAAGAAATGCTGATATGACCTAGAAAATGTTCAGCTCAGGTCCCAGCCCCAGCTCCATTCCTATTCCCAACCCCAACCCCAGCACCAGCCTTCCTCTGTAGCCCAGGGGGAGTGATGCTCTGACAGGCTCATTTGCGGTGCGATCCCCTGGTCTACTGGGGCCCTGTACTGGGACAGAGTGACAGCTAGGAGCTCCCTGGGTGGGAGGGAGACACAGACTCAGGGGGTCCCCCCTCCACCTCACTGCCTGTCACATACTATCACAAAGTTCCTATACTCTTCTTCAAGGCAGCATCCACTTTAAAACCATGAAACCTTCAAATAATGTTTGAGATCTTTCCTGTATTCCACTGTTCTATTGTAATAAAATAGATGTATACCATATACATAGACCATACATATACCATATAATAGACCATACATATACATGTATATATCTGGTTGGTTAGTATTATCTGGTTGGTTAGTATTGTCTGGTTGGATAGTATTACCTGGTTGGTTAGTATTATCTGGTTGGATAGTATTATCTGGTTAGTTAGTATTATCTGGTTGGTTAGTATTATCTGGTTGGATAGTATTATCTGGTTAGTTAGTATTATCTGGTTGGTTAGTATTATCCGGTTGGTTAGTATTATCTGGTTGGTTAGTATTACCTGGTTGGTTAGTATTATCTGGTTGGTTAGTATTGTCTGGTTGGTTAGTATTGTCTGGTTAGTTAGTATTGTCTGGTTGGATAGTATTATCTGTTTGGTTAGTATTGTCTGGTTGGTTAGTATTATCTGGTTGGATAGTATTATCTGGTTGGATAGTATTATCTGATTGGTTAGTATTATTATCTGGTTGGATAGTATTATCTGGTTGGATAGTATTATCTGATTGGTTAGTATTATATGGTTGGTTAGTGGTTGGTTAGTATTATCTGGTTGGCTAGTATTGTCTGGTTGGATAGTATTATCTGGTTGGCTAGTATTGTCTGGTTGGTTAGTATTATCTGGTTGGTTAGTATTATCTGGTTGGTTAGTATTGTCTGGTTGGATAGTATTATCTGGTTGGTTAGTATTATATGGTTGGTTAGTATTATATGGTTGGTTAGTGGTTGGTTAGTATTATCTGGATGGTTAGTATTATCTGGATGGTTAGTATTATCTGGTTGGATAGTATTGTCTGGTTGGTTAGTATTATCTGGTTGGTTAGTATTATCTGGTTGGTTAGTATTATCTGGTTGGTTAGTATTATCTGGTTGGTTAGTATTATCTGGTTGGTTAGTATTATCTGGTTGGTTAGTGGTTGGTTAGTATTATCCGGTTGGTTAGTATTATGTGGTGGGTTCGTATTCTCTGGTTGGTTAGTATTATGCGGTTCATGAGTATTATCGGGTTGGTTAGTATTATCTGGTTGGTTAGTGGTTGGTTAGTATTATCCGGTTGGTTAGTATTATGTGGTAGGTTCGTATTCTCTGGTTGGTTAGTATTATGCGGTTCATGAGTATTATGTGATTGGTTAGTATTATCTGGCGTGTTAGTATTATCTGGTTGGTTAGTATTATCTAGTTGGTTAGTATTATGTGCTTGGTAAGTATATGTGATTAGTTAGTATTATCTGGTTGATTAGTATTATCTAGTTGGTTAGTATTATGTGGTTGGTTAGTATTATCTGGTTGGTTAGAATTATCTGGTTGTTATCATCATTGCGTGGTTGGTTAGTATTATCTGGTTGGTTAGTATTATCTGGTTGGTTAGCATTATCTGGTTGGTTAGCATTATCTGTTTTTTATCATTGTGTGGTTGGTTAGTATTATCTGGTTGGTTAGTATTATGTGGTTGTTTAGTATTAGAGTATGTGGTTGGTTAGTATTATGTGGTTGGTTAGTATTATCTGGTTGGTTACAACTATCTGGTTGGTTTGTATTATCTGGTTGGTTAGAATTATCTGGTTGTTATCGTTGTGTGGTTGGTTAGTATTATGTGGTTGGTTAGTATTATGTGGATGGTTAGTATTATGTGGTTTGTTAGTATTATCTGGTTGGTTAGTATTATCTGACTGGTTAGTATTATCTGGTTGGTTAGTAGTATGTGGTGTGTTAGTATTATCTGGTTGGTTAGTATTATGTGGTTGGTTAGCATTATCTGGTTGGTTAGAATTATCTGGTTGTTATCATTGTGGTTGGTTATTATTATCTGGTTGGTTAGTATTATCTGGTTGGTTAGTATTATCTGGTTGGTTAGAATTATCTGGTTGTTATCATTTTGTGGTTGGTTAGTATCATCTGGTTGGTTAGTATTATGTGGATGGTTAGTATTATGTGGTTTGTTAGTATTATGTGGGTGGTTAGTATTATGTGGGTGGTTAGTATTACCTGGTTGGTTAGTATTATGTGGATGGTTAGTTAGTATTATCTGGTTGGTTAGTATTATCTGGTTGGTTAGTATGATCTGGTTGGTTAGTATGATTTGGTTGGTTAGTATGATCGGGTTGGTTAGTGTTATCTGGTTGGTTAGTATTACATTATGTGGTTGGTTAGTATGTGGTTGGTTAGTATTATGTGGCTGGTTAGTATTATCTCGCTGGTTAGTATTATGTGGTTGGTTAGTATTATCTGTCTGGTTAGTATTATGTGGTTGGTTAGTGGTTGGTTAGTATTATGTGGTTGGTTAGTGGTTGGTTAGTATTATGTGGTTGGTTAGTAATATGTGGTTTGTTGGTATTACAGTATGTGGTTGGTTAGTATTATGTGGTTGGTTGGTATTATGTGGATGGTTAGTGGTTGGTTAGTATTATGTGGTTGGTTAGTATTATGTGGTTGGTTAGTATTATGTGGTTGGTTGGTATTATCTGGTTGGTTAGTATTATGTGGTTGGTTAGTAATATGTGGTTTGTTGGTATTACAGTATGTAATTGGTTAGTATTATCTGTCTGGTTAGTATTATGTGGTTGGTTAGTATTATGTGATTGGTTAGTGGTTGGTTAGTATTATCTGGTTGGTGAGTATGATCTGGTTGGTTAGTATGATCGGGGTTGGTTAGTATTATGTGGATGGTTAGTATTTGGTGATTGGTTAGTTGTTGGTATTACAGTATGTGGTTGGTATTACAGTATGTGGTTGGTTAGTATTATGTGGTTGGTTGGTTAGTATTATCTGGTTGGTTAGTATTATGTGGTTGGTTGGTATTATCTGGTTGGTTAGTATTATGTGGATGGTTAGTATTTGGTGATTGGTTAGTAGTATGTGGTTGGTTAGTATTACTACTTGCATTGAAATTCTTAGCCATATAGAGATATGACTCTGACCAGATCAGAGGTCTGGGGACAGTATTGTTACTGCTGGTTTGATAACAGATCAGAGGTCTGAGGACAGTTTGTTACTGCTGGTTTGTTGATGGATCAGAGGTCTGGGGACAGTATTGTTACTGCTGGTTTGGTGACAGAGCAGAGGTCTGGGGACAGTATTGTTACTGCTGGTTTGGTGATGGATCAGAGGTCTGGGGACAGAGATTGTTACTGCTGGTTTGGTGATGGATCAGAGGTCTGGGGACAGTCTTGTTACTGCTGGTTTGTTGACGGATCAGAGGTCTGGGGACAGTATTGTTACTGCTGGTTTGATGACAGATCAGAGGTCTAGGGACAGTATTGTTACTGCTGGTTTGTTGACAGATCAGAGGTCTGGGGACAGTCTTGTTGCTGCTGGTTTGGTGATGGATCAGTGGTCTAGGGACAGTATTGTTACTGCTGGTTTGTTGATGGATCAGAGGTCTGGGGACAGTCTTGTTACTGCTGGTTTGGTGACGGATCAGAGGTCTGGGGACAGTATTGTTACTGCTGGTTTGATAACAGATCAGAGGTCTGTGGACAGTATTGTTACTACTGGTTTGATAACAGATCAGAGGTCTAGGGACAGTATTGTTACTACTGGTTTGATAACAGATCAGAGGTCTGGGGACAGTATTGTTACTGCTGGTTTGATAACAGATCAGAGGTCTGGGGACAGTATTGTTACTGCTGGTTTGATAACAGATCAGAGGTCTGGGGACAGTATTGTTACTGCTGGTTTGATAACAGATCAGAGGTCTGGGGACAGTATTGTTACTGCTGGTTTGATAACAGATCAGAGGTCTGGGGACAGTCTTGTTACTGCTGGTTTGATAACAGATCAGAGGTCTGGGGACAGTATTGTTACTGCTGGTTTGGTGACAGATCAGAGGTCTGGGGACAGTCTTGTTACTGCTGGTTTGATAACAGATCAGAGGTCTGGGGACAGTCTTGTTACTGCTGGTTTGATAACAGATCAGAGGTCTGGGGACAGTATTGTTACTGCTGGTTTGATAACAGATTAGAGGTCTGGGGACAGTCTTGTTACTGCTGGTTTGATGACAGACCAGAGGTCTGGGGACAGTATTGTTACTGCTGGTTTGGTGACAGATCAGAGGTCTGGGGACAGTCTTGTTACTGCTGGTTTGATGACAGATCAGAGGTCTGGGGACAGTCTTGTTACTGCTGGTTTGGTGATGGATCAGTGGTCTAGGGACAGTATTGTTACTGCTGGTTTGTTGATGGATCAGAGGTCTGGGGACAGTCTTGTTACTGCTGGTTTGATAACAGATCAGAGGTCTGGGGACAGTATTGTTACTGCTGGTTTGGTGACAGATCAGAGGTCTGGGGACAGTCTTGTTACTGCTGGTTTGATAACAGATCAGAGGTCTGGGGACAGTCTTGTTACTGCTGGTTTGATAACAGATCAGAGGTCTGGGGACAGTATTGTTACTGCTGGTTTGATAACAGATTAGAGGTCTGGGGACAGTCTTGTTACTGCTGGTTTGATGACAGACCAGAGGTCTGGGGACAGTATTGTTACTGCTGGTTTGGTGACAGATCAGAGGTCTGGGGACAGTCTTGTTACTGCTGGTTTGATGACAGATCAGAGGTCTGGGGACAGTCTTGTTACTGCTGGTTTGGTGATGGATCAGTGGTCTAGGGACAGTATTGTTACTGCTGGTTTGTTGATGGATCAGAGGTCTGGGGACAGTCTTGTTACTGCTGGTTTGATAACAGATCAGAGGTCTGGGGACAGTCTTGTTACTGATGGTTTGATAACAGATCAGAGGTCTGGGGACAGTCTTGTTACTGCTGGTTTGGTGATGGATCAGAGGTCTGGGGACAGTCTTGTTACTGCTGGTTTGGTGACAGATCAGAGGTCTGGGGACAGTCTTGTTACTGCTGGTTTGATAACAGATCAGAGGTCTGGGGACAGTCTTGTTACTGCTGGTTTGATAACAGATCAGAGGTCTGGGGACAGTCTTGTTACTGCTGGTTTGATAACAGATCAGAGGTCTAGGGACAGTCTTGTTACTGCTGGTTTGATAACAGATCAGAGGTCTGGGGACAGTCTTGTTACTGTTGGTTTGATAACAGATCAGAGGTCTGGGGACAGTCTTGTTACTGATGGTTTGATAACAGATCAGAGGTCTGGGGACAGTCTTGTTACTGCTGGTTTGGTGACAGATCAGAGGTCTGGGGACAGTATTGTTACTGCTGGTTTGATAACAGATCAGAGGTCTGGGGACAGTCTTGTTACTGCTGGTTTGATAACAGATCAGAGGTCTGGGGACAGTATTGTTACTGCTGGTTTGGTGACAGATCAGAGGTCTGAGGACAGTCTTGTTACTGCTGGTTTGATAACAGATCAGAGGTCTGGGGACAGTATTGTTACTGCTGGTTTGATAACAGATCAGAGGTCTGGGGACAGTATTGTTACTGCTGGTTTGGTGACAGATCAGAGGTCTGAGGACAGTATTGTTACTACTGGTTTGATAACAGATCAGAGGTCTTGTGACAGTATTGTTACTGCTGGTTTGATAACAGATCAGAGGTATAGGACAGTATTGTTACTGCTGGTTTGATAACAGATCAGAGGTCTGGGGACAGTATTGTTACTGCTGGTTTGATAACAGATCAGAGGTCTTGTGACAGTATTGTTACTGCTGGTTTGATAACAGATCAGAGGTATAGGACAGTATTGTTACTGCTGGTTTGGTGATGGATCAGAGGTCTGGGGACAGTATTGTTACTGCTGGTTTGGTGATGGATCAGAGGTCTGGGGACAGTATTGTTACTGCTGGTTTGTTGATGGATCAGAGGTCTGGGGACAGTATTGTTACTGCTGGTTTGTTGATGGATCAGAGGTCTGGGGACAGTATTGTTACTACTGGTTTGGTGATGGATCAGAGGTCTGGGGACAGAGATTGTTACTGCTGGTTTGGTGATGGATCAGAGGTCTGGGGACATTATTGTTACTGCTGGTTTGTTGATGGATCAGAGGTCTGGGGACAGTATTGTTACTACTGGTTTGTTGATGGATCAGAGGTCTGGGGACAGTATTGTTACTACTGGTTTGGTGATGGATCAGAGGTCTGGGGACAGTATTGTTACTGCTGGTTTGGTGATGGATCAGAGGTCTGGGGACAGAGATTGTTACTGCTGGTTTGGTGATGGATCAGAGGTCTGGGGACAGTATTGTTACTGCTGGTTTGGTGATGGATCAGAGGTCTGGGGACAGAGATTGTTACTACTGGTTTGGTGATGGATCAGAGGTCTGGGGACAGTATTGTTACTGCTGGTTTGGTGACAGATCAGAGGTCTGGGGACAGTATTGTTACTACTGGTTTGGTGATGGATCAGAGGTCTGGGGACAGAGATTGTTACTGCTGGTTTGGTGATGGATCAGAGGTCTGGGGACAGAGATTGTTACTGCTGGTTTGGTGATGGATCAGAGGTCTGGGGACAGAGATTGTTACTACTGGTTTGGTGATGGATCAGAGGTCTGGGGACAGTATTGTTACTTCTGGTTTGGTGACAGATCAGAGGTCTGGGGACAGTATTGTTACTACTGGTTTGGTGATGGATCAGAGGTCTGGGGACAGTATTGTTACTACTGGTTTGGTGACAGATCAGAGGTCTGGGGACAGTATTGTTACTGCTGGTTTGGTGACAGATCAGAGGTCTGGGGACAGTATTGTTACTGCTGGTTTGATAACAGATCAGAGGTCTGGGGACAGAGATTGATTGGTTGTAACACTTATCTGTTGTTGTTATGGCCTCCAGTCCAAGGACATTAGCCCTCCCTCTACAGGCCCACAACCTCCCTGTGTGTCTCTCTCTGTTTACCTCTCTCTCTTTATCTCTCTCTCCCTGTGTGTGTGTGTGTGTGTGTGTGTGTGTGTGTGTGTGTGTGTGTGTGTGTGTGTGTGTGTGTGTGTGTGTGTGTGTGTGTGTGTGTGTGTGTGTGTGTGTGTGTGTGTGTGTGTGTGTGTGTGTGTGTGTGTGTGTGTGTGTGTGTGTGTGTGTGTGTGTCACAGCAAGTATAGTCACACACTCCATCGTGTTGGCGGGGAGGGGAGAACTGCTTACCTCAATTCCAGAATAATTATGGAGTGGAAAAAAAGAACAATTAGCCAGCTGGGTATTATAAAACAA
This sequence comes from Salvelinus namaycush, assembly GCF_016432855.1. NCBI lineage: Eukaryota > Metazoa > Chordata > Actinopteri > Salmoniformes > Salmonidae > Salvelinus > Salvelinus namaycush. The sequence continues at coordinate 51,142,010 of NC_052313.1, forward strand.
AGCAATTAATGTTATGCTAATAAGTCGGATTTCCAGCAATTGTCGATCATTTGCTAATCATTCGTTAATTAGTCTGACTTTTTAGTGCATCAATTTATGAGAGATTAATGAACAGACAGATTCTGGTATTTAACAAACTCTCTCGGCAGCAGTTGAGAGTTCTGTTCCTTCCTGCTGTGATCGTAATTGCTGTTATGAAAAGTCAAACTCCATTGAGACACTTTTACAACCATGTCCTCTAGTGTATCATATTCCTGGGAAAACATGAGGTCTCTGGGACAACTCATGAGGTCTCTGGGACAACTCATGAGGTCTCTGGGACAACTCATGAGGTCTCTGGGACAACACGAGGTCTCTGGGACAACTCATGAGGTCTATGGGACAACACACGAGGTCTCTGGGACAACACGAGCTCTCTGGGACAACACGAGGTCTCTGGGACAACACACGAGATCTCTGGGACAACACATGAGGTCTCTGTGGCAAAACGAGGTCTCTGGGACAACACACGAGGTCTCTGGGACAACACACAAGGTCTCTGTGGCAAAACGAGATCTCTGGGACAACACACGAGGTCTCTGGGACAACACGAGCTCTCTGGGACAACACGAGGTCTCTGGGACAACACACGAGATCTCTGGGACAACACACGAGATCTCTGGGACAACACATGAGGTCTCTGTGGCAAAACGAGGTCTCTTGGACAACACACGAGATCTCTGGGACAACACACGAGGTCTCTGGGACAACACACGAGGTCTCTGGGACAACACACGAGGTCTCTGGGACAACACACGAGGTCTCTGGGACAACACACGAGGTCTCTGGGACAACACACGAGGTCTCTGGGACAACACACAAGGTCTCTGGGACAACACACAAGGTCTCTGGGACAACACGAGGTCTCTGGGACAACACACGAGGTCTCTGGGACAACACACGAGGTCTCTGGGACAACACACGAGGTCTCTGGGACAACACACGAGGTCTCTGGGACAACACACGAGGTCTCTGGGACAACACACGAGGTCTCTGGGACAACACACGAGGTCTCTGGGACAACACACGAGGTCTCTGGGACAACACGAGGTCTCTGGGACAACACATGAGGTCTCTGGGACAACACATGAGGTCTCTGGGACAACACATGAGGTCTCTGGGACAGCACACGAGATCTCTGGGACAGCACACGAGGTCTCTGGGACAGCACACGAGATCTCTGGGACAGCACACGAGATCTCTGGGACAGCACACGAGGTCTCTGGGACAACACACGAGGTCTCTGGGACAGCACACGAGATCTCTGGGACAACACACGAGGTCTCTGGGACAACACGAGGTCTCTGGGACAACACACGAGGTCTCTGGGACAACACACGAGGTCTCTGGGACAACACACGAGGTCTCTGGGACAACACACGAGGTCTCTGGGACAACACGAGGTCTCTGGGACAACACGAGATCTCTGGGACAACACACGAGGTCTCTGGGACAGCACACGAGGTCTCTGGGACAACACATGAGGTCTCTGGGACAACACGAGGTCTCTGGGACAACACGAGGTCTCTGGGACAACACACGAGGTCTCTGGGACAACACACGAGGTCTCTGGGACAACACACGAGGTCTCTGGGACAACACACGAGATCTCTGGGACAACACGAGGTCTCTGGGACAACACGAGGTCTCTGGGACAACACACGAGGTCTCTGGGACAACACACGAGGTCTCTGGGACAACACACGAGGTCTCTGGGACAACACGAGGTCTCTTGGACAACACACGAGGTTTCTGGGACAACACGAGGTCTCTGGGACAACACGAGGTCTCTGGGACAACACGAGGTCTCTGGGACAACACACGAGGTCTCTGGGACAACACACGAGGTCTCTGGGACAACACACGAGATCTCTGGGACAACACACGAGGTCTCTGGGACAACACACGAGGTCTCTGGGACAACACACGAGGTCTCTGGGACAACACACGAGGTCTTTGGGACAACACACGAGGTCTCTGGGACAACACGAGGTCTCTGGGACAACACACGAGGTCTCTGGGACAACACGAGGTCTCTGGGACAACACATGAGGTCTCTGGGACAACACATGAGGTCTCTGGGACAACACACGAGGTCTCTGGGACAACACACGAGGTCTCTGGGACAACACACGAGGTCTCTGGGACAACACACGAGGTCTCTGGGACAACACGAGGTCTCTGGGACAACACATGAGGTCTCTGGGACAACACACGAGGTCTCTGGGACAACACACGAGGTCTCTGGGACAACACACGAGGTCTCTGGGACAACACACGAGGTCTCTGGGACAACACACGAGGTCTCTGGGACAACACACGAGGTCTCTGGGACAACGTAAACCTTCAGCGACAGCAGCGTAATGCTCACTATCTAGCCTACGTTTCATTACTGTGGGATCCTCTAACTCTAAGATACTGTATGTCCTTTTTTCCGAGATTCAACTAGGTTGTTTGTCACATTAAATGTGTTAATGAGGATGATTGCTTGCTTGCTTTCTCTCCTTGGGGACAGCCATGCAGGTCTGGGATGGAATTGAATTTCAGATGTTGAGTGGGATGAAGGTCCCTCACTCCCCTTTCCCCTCGGTGATAGTCTTATTACCATCCTGCTCTCTCCTATGACAGATCATTTCCATAGTCCTGGGGTGCGTGGTCTCATCCACTGGGATCATTTACCTTGCCCTAGGTCATACACACTGAAAAGAAGACACTATAACAAAATAATGTTTACGGTAGGAAATGAAAAGAAACCCATCTGCATATAAAAAATATAATTGAATTGCTGCAAGGGACACATGTTCTTCTTGACGTATCCCAGAAACCTGCCTATAGGGCCTTTAGCATGTTGAGTAGACAGGCCTTCATCACAGTGGTTTAGTTGGACAAGTAGGGCTAGGATGACACCAGAACTTAGAGACCACAGACCCTGCACTGAGAAAGAGGGAGAGAGATAGAGGGAGAGAGAGTGAGAAAGAGAGGGATAGGGAGAGAGAGAGAGAGAGAGTGAGAAAGAGAGGGATAGGGAGGGAGAGAGAGAGAGAGTAAGAAAGAGAGGTATAGGGAGAGAGAGAGAGAGAGTGAGAAAGAGAGGGAGAGGGAGGGAGAGAGAGAGAGAGAGTGAGAAAGAGAGGGATAGGGAGAGAGAGAGAGAGCAAAAGCATTTAGTCCAGCTCTTTTAAATACCTGTAGAAGGCTATCAGTAAGGGTTAGTAAGCTTCACTGGGTCCTGGGTCACACAGAGCAACCAGACCTTTTGTTGTGAGACGGTTTGTGTTTCTGAACCAGATGAAGACACCATTAAACCCCAGATGTTCCACTCCTCAATTACACTGCGTCAGGCCGCGCTAATTGGCGTCCGTCCAGCGAAGGTCACAGCTCCAGCAGGGCACTTTGGGAAATCACAGGGCCGCCGCGGCCCTCATGGGCAGGGGTGGGACAGCTGGGACGGAGTTAATTTGAATGTATATTTTTATGACTGTCCAAAACAGAAGCTCGTGGTAATTATCTACATAGCTTCCTCCTCCCCCTCTCTCTGAGGCAGTGTCTTTTCTTCCCCAGCCCAAGGTAGCAGTAAACTCCAGGAAAATAGACAACTCATGCTAATTGCCCAGGACACCACAACCCACCATTTGACTCCTGGAAGACAGACAACCCATGTCGTTAGCCCAGGACACCACAACCCACCATTTGACTCCTGGAAGACAGACAACCCATGTTGTTAGCCCAGGACACCACAACCCACCATTTGACTCCTGGAAGACAGACAACCCATGTCGTTAGCCCAGGACACCACAACCCACCATTTGACTCCTGGAAGACAGACAACCCATGTCGTTAGCCCAGGACACCACAACCCACCATTTGACTCCTGGAAGACAGACAACCCATGTCGTTAGCCCAGGACACCACAACCCACCATTTGACTCCTGGAAGACAGACAACCCATGTCGTTAACCCAGGACACCATAACCCACCATTTGACTCCTGGAAGACAGACAACCCATGTCGTTAGCCCAGGACACCACAACCCACCATTTGACTCCTGGAAGACAGACAACCCATGTCGTTAGCCCAGGACACCACAACCCACCATTTGACTCCTGGAAGACAGACAACCCATGTCGTTAGCCCAGGACACCACAACCCACCATTTGACTCCTGGAAGACAGACAACCCATGTCGTTAGCCCAGGACACCACAACCCACCATTTGACTCCTGGAAGACAGACAACCCATGTCGTTAGCCCAGGACACCATTGGATTGTGTTCACCCCACCATTTTCATTTTGACACTGTAATAGAAAGTGTCGTCTGTCTTTAATAACTGTATTAGTAAAAGTGTTTGTCTTCTCCCCTCATGACATCACAGGTCATGTGTTACCTGTGTGACATCACATGGAGCTACTGTATAGTGACATCATTACATCATGTTCAGACGGTCCATATTGGTCCATACTGGGGCAGTGTGAGGGAAATACTACTGTATAGTGACATCATTACATCATGTTCAGACGGTCCATATTGGTCCATACTGGGGCAGTGTGAGGGAAATACTACTGTATAGTGACATCATTACATCATGTTCAGACGGTCCATATTGGTCCATACTGGGGCAGTGTGAGGGAAATACTACTGTATAGTGACATCATTACATCATGTTCAGACGGTCCATATTGGTCCATACTGGGGCAGTGTGAGGGAAATACTACTGTATAGTGACATCATTACATCATGTTCAGACGGTCCATATTGGTCCATACTGGGGCAGTGTGAGGGAAATACTACTGTATAGTGACATCATTACATCATGTTCAGACGGTCCATATTGGTCCATACTGGGGCAGTGTGAGGGAAATACTACTGTATCTTTTTGAACGAGACAGGGAAAACTGAATCGTGTTTAAATTCATCCCAGATATGACACAGAAACCTTTGTCTCTTGAAATCGTTCCTTAGCCTGCACTGTGTTTATCAAGGTTACTATAGCAGCCTATATAGGATACAGCTTCATATTATCCTCACCTCAATCCCCTATATGTCCTCCCACCCGTCTCTGCATCATCAGAACCCTCATCCACCGTAACCTTGACACCCTGATGTGATGTCATCATGGAGGGATCATGGGCCCAATCACCTTGGTGACCTTGACCAGTCATCGTCATTACATCTCCACGTCTTTTGTCACGTATCATGTAGAGGAGACACCTTCAATCCTCCCACACATACATGCACACGCTCACACAGACACACGCTCATACAGACACACGCGCATACAGACACACGCTCATACAAACACACGCTCACACAGACACCCGCTCACACAGACACACGCTCACACAGACACACGCTCATACAGACACACACTCATACAGACACACGCTCATACCGACACACGCTCACACAGACACACGCTCATACAGACACACACTCACACAGAACACACACTCACACAGAACACACACTCACACAGAACACACGCTCATACAAACACACGCTCACACAGACACACGCTCACAAATACAAACGCTCACACAGACACACGCTCACACAGACACACGCTCACACAGACACCCGCTCACACAGACACACGCTCACACAGACACCCGCTCATACAGACACACACTCATACAGACACAAGCTCACAATCATAAGTTAAAATAAACGGTGTCTTAAGTATGAAGGTATGAACATGGACTTTTATAACATTTGAAATTCACACAATAGAATGTTGTGAAGGTCCAGTTGAAAACGCACCATTAACCATCTCATTGGGACTATTCTAGTGCACAGCCAGACAGACCAGCCTCGCTAGCTCTTTTTGAAGCCTCTCTCTTGAAGCTGAAGAGACAAGATGTCTTGCTGGGAATCATCCGGTTTGTGCAGCTTTGATCTGAATTCTAAGACAATACACTGGTCCTACAAAATACAGACAGACAGGGAGGTGGGGAGACAGACAGGGAGGTGGGGAGACAGACAGGGAGGCGGGGAGACAGACAGGGAGTGGGGAGACAGACAGGGAGGCGGGGAGACAGACAGGGAGGCGGGGAGACAGACAGGGAGGCGGGGAGACAGACAGGGAGGCGGGGAGACAGACAGGGAGTGGGGAGACAGACAGGGAGGCGGGGAGACAGACAGGGAGGCGGGGAGACAGACAGGGAGGCGGGGAGACAGACAGGGAGGCGGGGAGACAGACAGGGAGCGGGGAGACAGACAGGGAGGCGGGGAGACAGACAGGGAGGCGGGGAGACAGACAGGGAGGCGGGGAGACAGACAGGGAGCGGGGAGACAGACAGGGAGCGGGGAGACAGACAGGGAGCGGGGAGACAGACAGGGAGGCGGGGAGACAGATAGGGAGCGGGGAGACAGACAGGGAGGCGGGGAGACAGACAGGGAGGCGGGGAGACAGACAGGGAGGCGGGGAGACAGACAGGGAGGCGGGGAGACAGACAGGGAGGCGGGGAGACAGACAGGGAGTGGGGAGACAGACAGGGAGGCGGGGAGACAGACAGGGAGGCGGGGAGACAGACAGGGAGGCGGGGAGACAGACAGGGAGGCGGGGAGACAGACAGGGAGGCGGGGAGACAGACAGGGAGGCGGGGAGACAGACAGGGAGTGGGGAGACAGACAGGGAGGTGGGGAGACAGACAGGGAGGTGGGGAGACAGAGCTAAATGATGAAGAAAGGAGGTTTTAGGTTAGGCGATTCACTGTGATATGGTGGCTACATGGCCCAACATAATAGTGCTCTTTTTCTGCCTGGCTCACTCCATTAGCGTTGAGTGGGTTTGCCATTTGGGACGCGTACTGGGTCTCAGTCGGAGCACTAATTACTGTGAAGGATGAGGAGAGAGGGCTCATTACCAGGAGAACAGGCCGAAACATACTGTCTCCCTCGCAGCTAATGATGTTGGATCCACCGTGCAGCGAGAGCGGGGAGAGAGTCGTAAGAGACACCACTTCATCAGACGTCTGACTCTGTCCGCCTGAACAGGGGTTAATGCTGCTGTTGACTTCTCCATCTCTCTCTATCTAAATTCTAATTCAAATTCAAGCTGCTTAATTGGCATGAAAAACATTGCGTCAATATTGCCAAAGCAACAATGTAAACAATATACATTGTAATAATACAATAATAATATAATAATAACATATCTCTCTTTTCTCCACTTCCTTCTCTCTCCCCCTCTCTCCCCCCTCTCTCCCCCGCTCTCTCTCTCATTCTCTCTATCTCCCGCTCTCTCTCATTCTCTCTCTCTCATTCTCTCTCTCTCTCCCGCTCTCTCTCATTCTCTCTCTCTCTCTCCCGCTCTCTCTCATTCTCTCTCTCTCTCTCCCGCTCTCTCTCATTCTCTCTCTCTCATTCTCTCTCTCTCTCCCGCTCTCTCTCATTCTCTCTATCTCCCGCTCTCTCTCATTCTCTCTCTCTCATTCTCTCTCTCATTCTCTCTCTCATTCTCTCTCTCATTCTCTCTCTCCATCTCTCTCTCAATCTCTCGCTCTCCGTCTACCCCTCTCTTCTCCCCTCTCCCCCACCACTCTCTCTCCCTGTCTGCTGTAACTCAGCCACAGTTGTTCAGTCTTCATTACAAGCTCTTACCTGACACAATGAGGCAGAACTAAATGCTGCCGTGCGCTCCGGCCAGATATCTGTCACAGCTCTTTCTACCTTACAGTGTACTACACACACTGAACACTGACTGAGGCAAGCCATTCAGCCCTACAGACACTGAACACTGACTGAGGCAAAGCCATTCAACCCTACAGACACTGAACACTGACTGAGGCAAGCCATTCAGCCCTACAGACACTGAACACTGACCGAGGCAAGCCATTCAGCCCTACACACACTGAACACTGACTGAGGCAAAGCCATTCAGCCCTACAGACACTGAACACTGACTGAGGCAACGCCATTCAACCCTACAGACACTGAACACTGACTGAGGCAAAGCCATTCAGCCCTACAGACACTGAACACTGACTGAGGCAAGCCATTCAGCCCTACAGACACTGAACACTGACTGAGGCAAGCCATTCAGCCCTACAGACACTGAACACTGACTGAGGCAAGCCATTCAGCCCTACAGACACTGAACACTGACTGAGGCAAGCCATTCAGCCCTACAGACACTGAACACTGACTGAGGCAAGCCATTCAACCCTACAGACACTGAACACTGACTGAGGCAAAGCCATTCAGCCCTACAGACACTGAACACTGACTGAGGCAAGCCATTCAGCCCTACAGACACTGAACACTGACTGAGGCAAAACCATCCAGCCCTACAGACACTGAACACTGACTGAGGCAAGCCAATCAGCCCTACAGACACTGAACACTGACTGAGGCAAGCCAATCAGCCCTACAGACACTGAACACTGACTGAGGCAAAGCCATTCAGCCCTACAGACACTGAACACTGACTGAGGCAAAGCCATTCAGCCCTATAGACACTGAACACTGACTGAGGCAAGCCATTCAGCCCTACAGACACTGAACACTGACTGAGGCAAAACCATCCAGCCCTACAGACACTGAACACTGACTGAGGCAAGCCATTCAGCCCAACACACACTGAACACTGACTGAGGCAAACCATTCAGCCCTACAGACACTGAACACTGACTGAGGCAAAGCCATTCAGCCCTACAGACACTGAACACTGACCGAGGCAAGCCATTCAGCCCTACAGACAGAGATAAGAAAAGACGGAGAAGAATTGAACACAACACTGATTGTTCTCATACAATTCAGGGGGCTTATTTGAGATGTCAAGATGACATGTAACGATACTTGTAATCGGAATATGATGAAGGAAAAAATGTCAGTTAAAAAGATGCGAGGCTAGTCAACAGAGACGCAGGAGAATCACATCTCACTAAGAGAACGCAGTGAACTCTTCACCTCATGAGAAAAAAGACATCAATTGTTCAACCTTATAGACACTTGTTGGGATGAAAGAACCCGCTCCTCTTTCCCAGACAAGGAGACAAGGAGATTTTAGCCATCCCTTCAAGTCCCTAATCCGAGCAGACACAGTTAACACAGTCTAGGTCTAGAGGGAGAGCAGGGAAATGAAGACCAGGCTCTTCTAACTAACCCCGTTTCAGCCTCAGAGCCGCAGTCAGAGACTACACTACTCTTCTTCTGTTTCTATCCCGTTGATTGGAACTGTAATTAAGGCTGTAATTATTAAATGACTGTCTTTATGGTGGGAGAGTGAGGCTGGAGGTGAACATTCACTAGATGATGTAATTAAGGCTGTAATTATTAAATGACTGTCTTTTTGGTGGGAGAGTGAGGCTGGAGGTGAACATTCACTAGATGATGTAATTAACCGTTCGTCTGAAGCACTCGTCTCGTGGTGAATGTAAGGAGGTGGGAGGTGGGGGGTTGACTTCTAACATGACACCAAAGTGACCGTCTGGACAGAGGAACCCGTGTCTGTCTCTGTCTGTTGTTCATATGTTTTTCTGAGAAATGGGGTGGTCATGTCAATGGCTGTGCCCCAAATGGCACCCTGTTCCCTTTAATGTATAGTGCACTACTTTTGACCAGGGCCCATAGTAGTGCACTATATAGGGAATAGGGTGCCATTTGGGACACACAGTGTACATGTTGGCTATGTGTTCTGTTGTGTGTGTTTTTAACCGTCTGACTCCATGGTCACAGAGAGGGGAGGCTGGCTGTGTGTCTAATGACTATCATTAGCTAGCCCTGAACATCTGGGGCCCTGTCTTCAGGGGCATAATGAAAGTTGATGCTGCTATGATTCATGTATTGGAGTGTCATAGGTCTGGTCCAGTCAGGAACTACCCCTGGCCCTGACCTCCCCCAAGACAGACAAATCACGTAGCCTAGATGTGGAAGAACTGGACAGGTATAAGCAATATGGTTGTAGCTATACCTTTCCCTCAGACAAGCCCCTTTTTTGACCATATACACTGGTGCAATCCTGTCAGACCTGCATAAGTACCTATGAGACAGGGATACACGTTATCCCATGTTTACCTGTGGATTTGTCTGTGTGTTTTTTCTCACAGTGACACTTCCAGACCTGTATTTAACCTGCTCACCCCGTCGCTCTCATTCTCTCCCAACGCTCCTCACCTCTCGCAGACGCCTCAGGGTGCCATCTATTCAAGCTGTCTGGAGAAAACACGGCTTAAATCACATCACAGCAGTGGTTGGCACACACACTGATCCCCCTCCTAGGGCTCTGTAAAACTGTCAGACACCCCCCACAGACCAGGGACTCTTCCAAAGTCCCTCAGCAATTACAGGCCCTGTCCTGAGACTGAGATGGCGTTAGTTATTCTGATGTCAGTGTAGTTTAACGTATTGTATTTATATTGAAGTGAGTAGTGTGGATAGAATAAGGATTTTCTGATCGCTGTTTCATTGTTCTCTGTGTGCAGTTCCGTCCCTGAACTGCAGAGGGCGCTGTGGGTTAATTCGATTACAATGGGTCAGGGAGCCGTTGCACTTGGATCCTCATTTTGTCTGGAGCAAATTATTAGGCCTGTATTGTTTCATCTTGCTCATTGTAAATACTGAATGTTTTCAGAAGAAGTAAAAAAAAAAATCTTTAATTAATTCTGTTTTATATACTTAAATGAATAAGTCAGTATAATTGTGTCTAAGTAAGATAAAACGTTCATTCATATCTTGTGGGACAGACAGTATAGTAGGTCTTGACTGAAATAACTGTCACCTTTGTTGTTCTACTGTGCTGAGATATGTACATAATGTCTGTGTGTTGTTGTTCTACTGTGCTGAGATATGTACATAATGTCTGTGTGTTGTTGTTCTACTGTGCTGAGATATGTACATAATGTCTGTGTGTTGTTGTTCTACTGTGCTGAGATATGTACATAATGTCTGTGTTGTTGTTCTACTGTGTTGAGATATGTACATCATGTCTGTGTTGTTGTTCTACTGTGTTGAGATATGTACATAATGTCTGTGTGTTGTTGTTCTACTGTGTTGAGATATGTACATAATGTCTGTGTGTTGTTGTTCTACTGTGCTGAGATATGTACATAATGTCTGTGTTGTTGTTCTACTGTGCTGAGATATGTACATAATGTCTGTGTTGTTGTTCTACTGTGCTGAGATATGTACATAATGTCTGTGTGTTGTTGTTCTACTGTGCTGAGATATGTACATCATGTCTGTGTTGTTGTTCTACTGTGTTGAGATATGTACATAATGTCTGTGTGTTGTTGTTCTACTGTGCTGAGATATGTACATAATGTCTGTGTGTTGTTGTTCTACTGTGCTGAGATATGTACATCATGTCTGTGTTGTTGTTCTACTGTGTTGAGATATGTACATAATGTCTGTGTGTTGTTGTTCTACTGTGTTGAGATATGTACATAATGTCTGTGTTGTTGTTCTACTGTGTTGAGATATGTACATAATGTCTGTGTGTTGTTGTTCTACTGTGTTGAGATATGTACATAATGTCTGTGTGTTGTTGTTCTACTGTGCTGAGATATGTACATAATGTCTGTGTGTTGTTGTTCTACTGTGTTGAGATATGTACATAATGTCTGTGTGTTGTTGTTCTACTGTGCTGAGGTATGTACATAATGTCTGTGTGTTGTTGTTCTACTGTGCTGAGATATGTACATCATGTCTGTGTTGTTGTTCTACTGTGTTGAGATATGTACATAATGTCTGTGTGTTGTTGTTCTACTGTGCTGAGATATGTACATAATGTCTGTGTGTTGTTGTTCTACTGTGTTGAGATATGTACATAATGTCTGTGTGTTGTTGTTCTACTGTGCTGAGATATGTACATAATGTCTGTGTGTTGTTGTTCTACTGTGCTGAGATATGTACATCATGTCTGTGTTGTTGTTCTACTGTGTTGAGATATGTACATAATGTCTGTGTGTTGTTGTTCTACTGTGCTGAGATATGTACATCATGTCTGTGTTGTTGTTCTACTGTGCTGAGATATGTACATAATGTCTGTGTGTTGTTCTACTGTGCTGAGATATGTACATAATGTCTGTGTGTTGTTCTACTGTGCTGAGATATGTACATAATGTCTGTTCACTACCAAAAATAAAATTAAACCATCTAGTGTTCAGCGAAATAACAACACTGTCAAATACAGGTAGCCTAGTCAAATAATTAACATCCAATCACATTAACCGTTACTCTCTCGCTGGAATTCCACTAACGGTACGTATGTAGCCAAACTTAGTTGCTGCTCATTCCGTTTGCTCAAAAATAGATAAATGGTTAAAAAAAGTAAGGCTCGTGTCCATAGAGACACATACCAGCTCTACTGGTAGTACTGCTACTACCAGCAGTACTATACCTGCACCTGTCAACAACAAGTTGGTCTGCTTCCACGAGCACATCCAATGCTAGCATCAGTAATTCTACATTTGTTGTTAGCCCAGCTAGAATGGACACTGACGTTTGTGAATCTGATGCAGCCAAAGAGCTACTGCCCCTTTACCTGGAAAAGCACCGAACAACAGACAGGGACGTTGGACCATCGAAGAGGCGCAAACATGATGAGAACTACAGTACATTGATTTGGGGTTCACTTATATTGGGAGCAGTGCCATTCCTCAGACACATTGTGTTATATGTGCAAAAGTACTACCTCACAACTCGATGAAACCTTCACTCTTGCGCAGACATTTAGAAACAAAACATGCCCATTTGAAAAATAAGCCACGGGAGTTTTTGGAGCGAGAATTAAGACGACTTTCGAGTAGTAAGACATGTGTAAAAGCAACAGATACCATTAATAAGAAGGGTCTAGAAGCGTCTTATATGGTGAGCTACCGATTGGCTAGGACAGGCAAGCCCCATACTATTGTGGAGGACATAATTCTTCCTGCTGCCGCGGATATGGCTGGGACAATGCTGGGGGAAAGGCCAAAATATATACAGACAATGCCTTCATCAAACAACACTGTTTCTCGACGCTTCAGTGACATGGCAGGAGATGTTTTGAAATAATTACTGCTTCACATACAAGCCAGTGAATTCTATGCGTTACAGCTGGATGAGTCAACAGACGTGGCGAGCCTAGCACAGCTCCTGGTATATGTCCGTTACGTTTATGGGGGGTCAATTAAGGAAGACATCCTCTTCTGGAAACCAGGACAACAGGAGAGGATATTTTAAAAGTACTGGACAGTTTTGTGACATCAAACTAACTTTGGTGGTCATGTGTTGGTATCTGTACTGATGGCGCAAAAGCCATGACAGGGAGACATAGTGGAGTGGTAACGCGCATGCAAGCAGTTGCTCCCGATGCCACTTGAGTACACTGCAGCATCCACCGAGAGGCTCTTGCTGCCAAGGGAATGCCTGACAGCTTGAAAGACGTTTTGGACACTACAGTGAAAATGGTTAACTTTGTTAAAGCAAGGCCTCTGAACTCTTGTGTATTTTCTGCATTATGCAATGATATGGGCATCGACCATGTAACGCTTTTACAACATACAGAAGTGCGCTGGTTATCAAGGGGCAAAGTATTGACATGTTTTTTGAATTGAGAGACGAGCTTAAAGTTTTCTTTACTGACCATAATTTTCACTTATCTGACCGTTTGCCTGATGACGAGTTTCTCACACAACTGGCCTATCTGGGTGATGTTTTTTCTCGCCTGAATGATCTGAATCTAGGATTACAGGGACTCTACGCAACTATAACTAATGTGCGGGACAAAATTGAGGCTATGATTAAGAAGTTGGAGCTCTTCTCTGTCTGCATTAACAAGGACAACACACAGGTCTTTCCATCATTGTATGATTTTTTTGTGTGCAAATGAACTCAAGCTTACGGACAATGTCAAATGTGATATAGCGAAGCACCTGAGTGAGTTGGATGCGCAAATATGCAAGTACTTTCCTGAAATGGATGATACAAACAACTGGATTCGTTATCCCTTTCATGCCCTGCCTCCAGTACACTTAACGATATCTAAACAAGAGGGCCTCATCGAAATTACAACAAGCGGTTCTGTGAAAATTTTATTTAATCAAAAGCCACAGACAGATTTCTGCATTGGGCTGTGCTCAGAGATTCTTGCCTTGGCAAATCGCGCTGTTAAGACACTGATGCCCTTTGCAACCACGTACCTATGTGAGAGTGGATTCTCGTCCCTCACTAGCATGAAAACTAAATACAGGCACAGACTGTGTGTGGAAAATGATTTAAGACTGAGACTCTCTCCAATACAACCCAACATTGCAGAGTTATGTGCATCCTTTCAAGCACACCCTTCTCATTAACCTGTGGTGAGTTATTCACAATTTTCGATTAACAAATAAGGTTTTATATGTGAGTTGGTTAAATATTATTATATTATTATTTGTGCCCTGGTTCTATAAGAGCTCTTTGTCACTTCCCACGATTCGAGTTGTGACAAAAACTCACACTCATTCTTATGTTTACTAAATGTTTTGTGTGTGTAGCAGGCTTACAATGATGGCAAAAAACAACATTTGAGAGTGCGCTGACCCTGGTGCTAGAGGGGGTACGCAGCTGGAGATAAAAAGTTTGGGAACCACTGGACTAGAAGATCAAGCTGCCCCTAAAGGTGCTGATCACTGATGCTTCAGCCAATCTCCCCAAGAGGAATTGAACCGTGTCAGTCTCACTGCCGTGTCAGTCTCACTGCCGTGTCAGTCTCACTGCCAACTCTGTCAGTTGTTTGGTTTTACCACACCAGATCAGAAATCCTATGGCAACTCCACACCATGCCAAGAGCTGTCATCAAGGCAACAAAGGGTGGCAACTTTGAAGAATTTGTTTAACACTTTTTTGGTTACTACATGATTCCATATGTGTTATTTCATAGTTTTGATGTCTTCACTATTATTCTACAAGGTAGAAAATAGTAAAAAATAAAGACAAACCCTGGAATGAGTAGGTGTGTCCAAACTTTTGACTGGTACTGTATATCTACTGTTGTACGTATCATTGGTAGTTGATTGTGTCTAAATTGTCCCCATGTAGCTACATAGTGCCTACAGTACGTATTACATCTGATTACTGCTACAGGGCTATTTGGGCTGTAAATCAGATTTGTCCCGCCTTTCTTGATTTAACTTTTTTTCTTCTTACATTCCGACTGGGCACACACTGGTTGAATCACGTCATTTTAATGAAATTACGTTGAACCAACGTGGAATAGACATTGAATTGACGTCTGCGCCCAGTGGGTTGTTAGGAGCTCGTAACATAAGCATGTCACGGCATCCGCTATAACACCTGCTAAACTGTGTACACGACCAATAAACGTTGATTTGAAGTAATTGAATAGCGGTGGGGTAAAAGATTAGCGGTGGGGTAAAAGATTATGCACAAAGGCCACAAGAGAATGTCAGAATACTTTAAATCTCTCCTCTCTGGGGGCATTGATTGCTACTAGAATGGATGATGTGATCAGCCTGAAGAGAAAGAAGAGGGATGGCTACAGGATCAATAGCTAAGCTGTTGTGTTTCTGGAGATTTGGCTGAAGACAGGCTCCTTCCTGTGTACATCCCAAATAGCACCCTTTTATACTGCACTACTGTTGTCCAGAGCGCTATGAGCCCTGAATAGGGAAAGGGGTGCGATTTGGAACAGATGCCGGTTCTGCTCCAGTCAAAGTCGCCATTGTGGATCAGGCTTCCTTCTGTTTGATTGGTCATCACCGGGGACAGACTTATTAAAGGTAAATCAATTGGGTTCGTTTAAGCTTTAATAATCAAAAATCGTATGGCAACTCTAAATGTTCATTGATTTTGGATTGGGGGGGACGTGCATGGAAACTCAATCTGGGAGGTGAGTCTGGTGCTTTTCCATAGTTTTTTCAGTCCTAGTAATGGAGTCTAATCGAAAAGTAAGGCAAACAACGAGATATGTGTTTTCACAAAGAAATCTGAACTGAGCAGAATAAATTATAGCTGACATTTAGATCTTTCTGAAAAGGTTGAGCCCGACCGAGACACTCCAACTAAATAATGTTGAATGGTCGAACGCTGGAGGCAACATTTTTAAATCCAATGTTTCTCCTTCTACCTCCTCCAACTGCAGCCTTCAGTCAAAACATCTTTGTAATTGCTTTACCCACCACCCCCCTCCACTTAAATCCACATATCAGTATAGGCTCACGGCGAACGCTCCGTTTGATCACAGATAAATGCTAGGCCATTCTTGGCATCGTTGTGATTAATACACTGTTTGATTGTCTCCCAGTTCAGTTCAGAAGTATTATTTCATTCTAGTCGTTGTGGAAGTGGTAGTAGTCTGATGTTATTGTTCTAAGTCCTGGCAGTAAGCAGCTCCTTAACAAGTCTCAGCTTCATTTAGTCTGCAGTTATACTCCCCTGTCCCCAGTATAATGGATGATGGTGATCACTAGCATGCAGGAAAGGTTTAATTAAATCATATTCCAATCATAATCCATGTTGTTAATTAAACTGGATAATTTATAAGTATAAAAGAGGGATATTTAGTAGCTGTTCTGCAGCGGTGGCACTGCAGTGTATTAGTGAGAGCGCACGCACACACACACACGGTGTACACACACACACGGTCACACACGGTCCACACACACACAAACACACACACACGGTCCACACACACACGCGGTCACACACACGGTCACACACACGGTCCACACACACACAAACACGGTGTACACACACACGGTCACACACACAGTCCACACACACACAAACACACACACAGTGACACACACACACTTCTATCTCCCTCTCCTCTCCTTCCCTCCCCCTGTCTCCCCCCCTTTACAACCCTTTACTATTGATGTCCCCACATGATTGATAATGAGACAGTGACTGCTGTACTATTGTCTAATGGCTGTGCAATTAAATTCCCTTGTAAATGACCCATGCCTCATTTCATCCTAATCTATGGAATTTTGATTGAATTTGTCAGCCCTAATTGAAAAATACTGCTATTTAATGTCTGCATTGCAGTTGTGGATCAGGCAGCCTTTAATGAGATGGTGTCCCTATGACCCTGGAGGGAGAAGGGGGTGGGAGTAGATGAGAGCTGGGGGTGAGGGGTCGGAGCTGGAGCCGAGGATTGGAGGGAATTGGTGTAGTGGGGAGCCTGGGCTGTGGGGTTAGGGTAGGGGGGAGCCTGGGCTGGGGGGTTGGGGTAGGGGGGAGCCTGGGCTGGGGGGTTGGGGTAGGGGGGAGCCTGGGCTGGGGGGTTGGGGTAGGGGGGAGCCTGGGCTGGGGAGTTGGGGTAGGGGAGAGCCTGGGCTGGGGAGTTGGGGTAGGGGGGAGCCTGGGCTGTGGGGTTAGGGTAGGGGGGAGCCTGGGCTGGGGGGTTGGGGTAGGGGGGAGCCTGGGCTGGGGGGTTGGGGTAGGGGGGAGCCTGGGCTGGGGGGGTTAGGGTTTCGGGGAGCCTGGGCTGGGGTTTGGGGTAGGGGGGGGCCTGGGCTGTGGGGTTAGGGTAGGGGGGAGCCTGGGCTGGGGGGTTGGGGTAGGGGGGAGCCTGGGCTGGGGGGTTGGGGTAGGGGGGAGCCTGGGCTGGGGGGTTAGGGTTTCGGGGAGCCTGGGCTGGGGTTTGGGGTAGGGGGGAGCCTGGGCTGGGGGGTTGGGGTAGGGGGGAGCCTGGGCTGGGGGGTTGGGGTAGGGGGAGCCTGGGCTGGGGGGTTGGGGTAGGGGGGAGCCTGGGCTACGGGGGGTTGGGGTAGGGGGGAGCCTGGGCTACGGGGGGTTGGGGTAGGGGGAGCCTGGGCTGGGGGGTTGGGGTAGGGGGGAGCCTGGGCTGGGGGGTTGGGGTAGGGGGGAGCCTGGGCTACAGGGTTGGAGTGGGGGAGCCTGGGCTACGGGGTTGGAGTAGTTGGGGCTGAGGGGAACCTGAGCTGGGGGTTAGGGGCTGGAAGGAGCCTGGGCTCCCACACATTCCCTTGGATTGGCTCTGAGGGGAGCCTGGGCTGGGGGGTTGGGGCTGAGGGGAACCTGGGCTGGGGGGTTGGGGCTGAGGGGACCTGGGTTGGGGGGTTGGGGCTGAGGGGAACCTGAGCTGGGGGGTAGGGGCTGGAAGGAGCCTGGGCTCCCACACATTCCCTTGGATTGGCTCTGAGGGGAGCCTGGGCTGGGGGGTTGGGGCTGAGGGGAACCTGGGCTGGGGGGTTGGGGCTGAGGGGAGCCTGGGCTGGGGGGTTGGGGCTGAGGGGAACCTGGGCTGGGGGGTTGGGGCTGAGGGGAACCTGAGCTGGGGGGTAGGGGCTGGAAGGAGCCTGGGCTCCCACACATTCCCTTGGATTGGCTCAAGGAGTGGATCTGGATTTAGGCGGGTTAAGCGGTTAGGGGGGGAGCACCCACCCCCCCCAATATTAACTGACAGCTCACCTAATAGTAAAGTATGGTGGCGCTATGAGAGGCTGCCTATAACACAGCAGTGACTTGAGTTATTCATATGAGTGACATTTATTGGTCATCATGAACATCAATAGGCACTGTGGCTACTGACTCGTATCAAGACTGTTATTCAAATGCACAAACAAAATATCTGGATAGGAAGCAAGCAGCAGTGAATGAACTATGGCAGCGACAAGAGACGGGACGACACCATACGAAGGTTTCACATCAAGCAGAGGTTTGTCCATGCATGTTATTAACCTGGTACATTATACAGTCACTAAACATCACAAATCACTCACAGTGCTCTCATTCTACTAGATGGATCAAAGCTTACCAAAATGTATATGCACTTACACCTGTAAGTGGCTTTGGATAGAAGCCTCTGCTAAATGGCATATGTATTATTATACATGTATTATAAAGCTTAGCCAGCCGTAGTTGCTGGGGTTTGTTCAGTAAGAGCAATATTAACCAACGTTCCGATAGAAATACATTATTGTAGAGCCGATACAGTATGATTCTCTCTTATGGAGAATAAGGACTCACATCAGCTCTATACATGACATTTCTATCAGCAACGTTCTTTCTAGAGGTCGACCGATTATGATTTTTCAACGCCGATACCGATACCGATTATTGGAGGACCCAAAAAAAAGTCGATACCGATTAATCGGCTGATTTTTAAAAAATTTCTTTGTAATAATGACAATTACAACAATACTGAATGAACACTTTTCTTTTACCTTAATATAATACATCAATAAAATCCAGTGGCGTGCCGTGGGCCTGGGGCCTGGGCCTTCAGTGAGGTACTACACAGTCCCACCCGAATTAATCCACCTCTACCATCATTATGATGCCATGGCTTTAGACACTATACATTTAGACAGAAACGCAGTATAACCAGGCGTTACGTCACCTTGAAATTGACAAATTGACATTTTTGGGTAAACAGTGTTTACCCAAAAACATGACACAATCAATGAGTCTTTTCAATATTTCCCTTCACCTTTTCATTGTGCAGCTCCGTTGCCCTGCACGCTTGTTCTTTGAGCTGTAGATCCACTCCGGTGTCCCCAAAAGTTTTCAAAAGCACCATTGCTTGTAAGTGCCCAGCCGTACTTTGGTGTCTCGTTGCTGCCTTGGTTAGACAACTCAAGTTTGCAAAGCCAGTGTGGCTCCAAACACCAAATCGATCACTTGCAAATAATAGGCATTCCCAGCAGTACAGTTTGCAGTGCTTCTCGGGGAGCCTGTGAGCCATTGACAGCGCTCGTAGTTGAAACTTTGAAAGTGGCGAGCGAACAACCCCTTACAATGTCTAACTTTTCTTGAAAAGTTCGTCTTGAGAATGGCGTTATAATTATATCCTCGACCAAATCGATATCTTCTCCTCCTTCCGCCATTGTGGGTTGAAAAAACAGCTTAGTAGTACGCAAATTAATTTGTTTATCAAATTCAGTTTCCTAGATCTGCATATACCTGCCCATAGGACCTGCCTCTCAATATTGGTAATCCAATCAAAAGACGTGCACGCACTACGCCTGCTAGCTGGCTCCTGTGTAACACTGGAGCCAGCCAGCAGGCGTACAATAGCCAACTCTAAAGCTGATTGGTTGACACTAAATTTTCATATCCATTCACTATAAGCTACAAGCGCCCGCACTGTTGATTCTGAAGGCCTGAGGGCAGATTTTAGATCCCTGGCAACACATGATGGCTGAATATGATTGGATAAAAGATCTAACATAAAGACCAGCCCTCCAAATCTCAACCTGGGGCTGGAAGCAGTGCAACCAAGAGGAAAGCTATGAAATGAAGAGTATAACTCTTACTCTGGGGAATAATTTAATACATATTTGTGGGAAAATATATTTAAAAAAATATATATTCTGATGATGTTTAGGCCAGCAGAGAAGGCCTTGCAGGCCCTGACGGCCCACCACTGATAAAATCAATTTAGCCTCAAATAAATAATGAAACATGTTCAATTTGGTTTAAATAATGCAAAAACAAAGTGTTGGAGAAGAAGGTAAAATATGCAATATGTGCCATGTAAAAAAGCTAACGTTTAAGTTCCTTGCTCAGAACATGAGAACATATGAAAGCTGGTGGTTCCTTTTAACATGAGTCTTCAATATTCCCAGGTAAGAAGTTTTAGGTTGTAGTTATTATAGGAATTATAGGACTATTTCTCTCTATACCATTTGTATTTCATATACCTTTGACTATTGGATGTTCTTATAGGCACTTTAGTCTTGCCAGTGTAACAGTATAGCTTCCGTCCCTCTCCTCGCCCCTACCTGGGCTCGAACCAGGAACACATCGACAACAGCCACCCTCGAAGCATCGTTACCCATCGCTCCACAAAAGCCGCGGCCCTTGCAGAGCAAGGGGAACAACTACTCCAAGTCTCAGAGCGAGTGACATCACCGAATGAAACGCTATTAGCGCGCACCCCGCTAACTAGCTAGCCATTTCACTTCGGTTACACCAGCCTCATCTCGGGAGTTGATAGGCTTGAAGTCATAAACAGCTCAATGCTTGAAGCATTGCAAAGAGCTGCTGGCAAACGCACGAAAGTGCTGTTTGAATGAATGCTTACGAGCCTGCTGCTGCCTACCATCGCTCAGTCAGACTGCTCTATCAAATATCAAATCATAGACTTAATTATAACATAATAACACACAGAAATACGAGCCTTTGGTCATTGATATGGTCGAATCCGGAAACTATAATTTCGAAAACAAAACGTTTATTCTTCCAGTGAAATACGGAACCTAGGCAAGTCAGTTAAGAACACATTCTTATTTACAATGAAGGCCTAGGAACGGTGGGTTAACTGCCTTGTTCAGGGACAGAACGACAGATTTTTTACCTTGTCAGCTTGGGGATTAATTTTTGCAACTTTCTGGTTACTAGTCCAACGCTCTAACCACCTGCCTTACATTGCACTCCACGAGGAACCTGCATGGCAGGCTGACTACCTGTTACGCGAGGGCAGCAAGAAGCCAAGGTAAGTTGCTAGCTAGCATTAAAATGATCTTATAAAAAACAATCAAACTTAACATAGTCACTAGTTAACTACACATGGTTGATATTACTAGTTTATCTAGCTTGTCCTGCGTTGCATATAATCGATGCGGTGCCTGTTAATTTATCATCGAATCACAGCCTACTTCGCCAAATGGGTGATGATTTAGCACTGTCGTTGCACCAAACCTAACCATAAACATCAATGCCTTTCTTTAAAGTCAACACACAAGTATATATTTTTAAACCTACATATTTAGTTAATATTGCCTGCTAACATTCATTTCTTATAATTAGGGAAATTGTGTCACTTCTCTTGCGTTCTGTGCAAGCAGTCAGGGTATATGCAGCAGTTTGGGCCGCCTGGCTCGTTGCGAACTGTGTGAAGTCCATTTATTCCTAACAAAGACCATAATTAATTTGCCAGAATTGACATAACATTGAAGGTTGTACAATGTAACAGCAATATTTAAATAAAGGTGTAAAAAAAAAATCGGTCAACCTCTAGTCCTTTCAGCTTCCTAAATATATTCTCCTGATGTTGATTCAACTAATTTAATTCCAGTTGTATCAACACACTAGAGGTTGTGAGTATACTCTTAGAAAACAACAAGTGCTATCTACAATCTAAAAGGGTTCTTCAGCTGTCCCCATAGGAGAACCATTTGAAGAACCCTTTTTGGTTCCAGGTAGAAACCATTTGGGTTCCATGTAGAACCCTTTCCACAGAGGGATCTACCTGGAACCAAAAAGGGTGTCATGGAAGGCTCTTCATCTAGTCATCTCTCCATTTCTTCTCCATCTCCCCTCCATTTTTCAATCTACCCTCCATCTCTCCATCTACCCTCCATCTCTCCATCTAACCATCTCTCCATCTACCCTCCAGTTCTCCATCTAACCATCTACCCTACATCTCTCCATCTACCCATCTATCCTCATCTCCCCCCAATCTCTCCATCTCCATCTCTCCATCTACCCTCCAGCTCTCCTAATCCATCTCTCCATCTACCCTCCATCTACCCTCCATATTTCCATCTACCCTGCATCTCTCCATCTCCATATCTACCCTCCATCTAACCATCTCTCCATCTACCCTTCTTTTCTCCATCTATCCTCCATCTAACCATCTCTCCATCAACCCTCCATCACTCCATCTACCCTCCATCTCTCATCTACCCTCCATCTCTCCGTCTACCCTCCATCTCTCCATCTACCCTCCATCTCTCCATCTCCTCTGCATCTAACTTCCATCTCCATCTTTTCATCTACCCTCCATTCCATCTACCCTCACCTAACTTCCATCTCCTCATCTACCCTCCATGTCTCCATCTACCCTCCATCTCTCCAACTACCCTCCATCGGCCCATCTAACCTCTGTCTCCTCATTTCCCCTTCATCTCTCCATCTACCCTCAATCTTTCCATCTACCCTCCATCTCTCCATCTGTCCATCTTCCTCTCCATCTACTCTTCGTCTCTCCATCTACCCTCCATCTCTCATCTACCCTCCATTTAACCATCTCTCCATCTACCCTTCATCTCTCCATCAACCCTCCATCAATCCATCTACCCTCTAGCAATCCATCTACCCTCCATCTTTTCATCCACCCTCCATCTCTCCATCTAACTATCTCTCCATCTACCCTCCATCTCTCCATCTACCCTCCATCTCACCATCTCTCCATCATCTCTCCATTTACCCTCCATCACTCCATCTACCCTCCGTCTCTTCATCTACCCTCCATCTCTCCATCTACCCTCCTTCTTTCCATATACCATCGATCTCTCCATCAACCCTCCATCTCTCCATCTCCCCTCCATCTTTCCATCTTCCTCTCCATCTAGCCATCTACCATCAATCTCTCCATTACCCTCCATTTAACCATCTCTCCATCAACCCTCCATCTCTCATCTACCCTCCATCTCTCCATCAACCCTCCATCTCTCCATCTACCCTCCATCTCTCCATCTACCCTCCATCTCTCCATCAACCCTCCATCTCTCCATCAACCCTCCATCTCTCCATCAATCCATCAATCCATCAATCCATCTACCCTCCATCTCCTCTTCATCTAACTTCCATCTCCTCTCCATCTCCCCTCCATTTCCTCATCTACCCTCCATCTTTCCATCTATCTTCCATCTCCTCATCTCCCCTCTATCTCTTCATCTACCCTCAATATTTCCATCTACCCTCCATCTAAACATCTACCCTCCATCTAAACATCTTTCCATCAACCCTCCATCTAACCATCTCTCCATCTACCCTCCATCTCTCCATCAACCCTCCATCTCTCCATCAATCCATCTACCCTGAATCTCGCCATCAATCCATCTACCCTCCATCTCCTCTTCATCTAACTTCCATCTCCTCTCCATCTCCTCATCTACCCTCCATCTTTCCATCTATCTTCCATCTTCTCATCTCCCCTCTATCTCTTCATCTACCCTCAATATTTACATCTACCCTCCATCTCTCCATCTACCCTCCATCTCTCATCTACCCTCCATCTAACCATCTTTCCATCAACCCTCCATCAACCCTCCATCTCTCATCTACCCTCCATCTCTCCATCAACCCTCCATCTCTCCATCTACCCTCCATCTCTCCATCAACCCTCCATCTCTCCATCAACCCTCCATCTCTCCATCAACCCTCCATCTCTCCATCAATCCATCTACCCTCCATCTCTCCATCAATCCATCTACCCTCCATCTCCTCTTCATCTAACTTCCATCTCCTCTCCATCTCTCCATCTACCCTCCATTTCCTCATCTACCCTCCATCTTTCCATCTATCTTCCATCTCCTCATCTCCCCTCTATCTCTTCATCTACCCTCAATATTTCCATCTACCCTCCATCTCTCCATCTACCCTCCATCTAAACATCTACCCTCCATCTAAACATCTTTCCATCAACCCTCCATCTAACCATCTCTCCATCTCTCCATCAACCCTCCATCTCTCCATCAATCCATCTACCCTGAATCTCGCCATCAATCCATCTACCCTCCATCTCCTCTTCATCTAACTTCCATCTCCTCTCCATCTCCTCATCTACCCTCCATCTTTCGATCTATCTTCCATCTTCTCATCTCCCCTCTATCTCTTCATCTACCCTCAATATTTACATCTACCCTCCATCTCTCCATCTACCCTCCATCTCTCATCTACCCTCCATCTAACCATCTTTCCATCAACCCTCCATCTAACCATCTCTCCATCTACCCTCCATCTCTCCATCTACCATCCATCTCTCCATCAACCCTCCATCTCTCCATCAATCCATCTACCCTGAATCTCGCCATCAATCCATCTACCCTCCATCTCCTCTTCATCTAACTTCCATCTCCTCTCCATCTCTCCATCTACCCTCCATCTCCTCATCTACCCTCCATCTTTCATTCTATCTTCCATCTCCTCATCTCCCCTCTATCTCTTCATCTACCCTCAATATTTACATCTACCCTCCATCTCTCCATCTACCCTCCATCTCTCATCTACCCTCCATCTAACCATCTTTCCATCAACCCTCCATCTACCATCCATATTTCCATCTACCCTCCATCACTCTCTATATCTAACCTCCATCTCTATATCTAACCTCCATCTCTACTTCTAACCTCCAACTCTAGATCCACCTCCATCTCTCCATCTCTATATCCACCCTCCATCTCTCCATCACTCCATCTAACCTCCATCTCTATATCTAACCTCCATCTATATACTGTATCTAACCTCCATCACTCCATCTAACCTCCATCTCTATATCTAACCTCCATCTATATACTGTATCTAACCTCCATATCTAACCTCCATCTCTATATCTAACCTCCATCTATATACTGTATCTAACCTCCATCACTCCATCTAACCTCCATCTCTATATCTAACCTCCATCTCTAATTCTAACCTCCATCTCTATATCCACCTCCATCTCTCCATCTCTCCATCTCTATATCAACCCTCCATCTCTCCATCTACCCTCCATCACTCCATCTAACCTCCATCTTTATATCTACCCTCCATCTCTATATCTACCCTCCATCTACCATCTACCCTCCATCTCTCCATCTACCCTCCATCTCTCCATCTACCCTCCATCTCTCCACCTAATTTATTGACAGTTCACATAATTTTGCAACCCTATTCAGTACAAATAGTTATTTTTGTGTTTTATACATTTCATGTAGGGAAGACAGTTGTAGTCAATATGTATGCATATTGCATGTGTAGCCTAGCTAATTCTCATTTGCATTATGGTCCCTTAGGATGTGTATAGCCTACGCTTTACAAATCCACATAATTGGCATTTATTTCCTAGACCCAGACCGAAGCCAGCCCTCACAGGTCTATGTGACGAATGACAGCTAGGCTAGCCCAACAGTTTAACAGCGACCAATGAAATGCGAGAGTGCGATGAGAGGGTGGTCCTTGCGAGTGGAAGAGCCGATCAAACAGAGGGAGCGTAATTTAAACTCCTTGCTTAACATCTGGATGTTGTAGAACGGAGTAGCATCACTCTACTCTCTTCTCTCTACTCGGAAACCGAGTATCATCGAATATAAGATTGTTGTTGTCAAATGGTCAGAACGTCAGCTACAACTCGAGGATATTGATTGGCACCTGGAATGCGCTTTGGCTCCTGCTATCGGAGCGCAAGGTAAACCAAAAGGGGCCACATGAGTTCTGCTAATTTCGGAAACCACCACGGCTCCAAGTTGGCTTCTAATTCTGTTGATCTGGACACATCTCCACTCTCCAGCATCGTGTGTCGACCATCTGCAATGTTGATGGAATGGTTTTATTTAATCGCGAGAAACGAACAAATAATCACGGGACTACCAAAACGTCCACATTTCTAAGGTCGGTTGTCTGTCGAATAACAACGTTGTGAAGTTGGTGACTTCCGAACCCAGGAAAGACTGCAGGTGTCATCGCTCCCTTCCATTTCTCCAGTAACATTTCCTTGATTGACATTCCTTCCATCAGATCATATGAGTGCAGCGTTCAGCCCTTCGTTTATGATGATGCAGCGCCCACTGGGAAGCACCACTGCCTTCAGTATCGACTCTCTGATCGGCGGTCCCCCTCAGCCCAGCCCGGGACACTTCGTCTACACCGGTTACCCCATGTTCATGCCGTACCGGTCAGTGGTGCTCCCACCGCACCCTCCGCCGCCCCCTGCCCTACCCCAGTCCGCCCTGCAGCAGGGGCTCTCGGCTACCCATCCGCACCACCAGATCCCCAGCCTCCAGAACTCTTTCTGCTCTAGCCTGGCTCAGGGCATGGCGCTCACCTCCACCCTGATGGCCAGCCTGCCTGGAGGGTTCTCGGCTTCACAGCAGCACCAGGAGGCGGCGAGGAAGTTCGGCTCGCAGTCTCTCCACGCCGCCTTCAATAAATCTCAGGACATTCGTTTGGATGGGGATGACGGAAAGACTTTTCTAGGAAAAGAGTCCGCAACGCTCCCCTCCTACCACGACTCAGAGCCATTGCAGTCATCCACAGGTACAGTAAACTCTGTTTTGTCTGGACTCTGCTGGACAGGGTTGTTTACTTGACCTGACTTAAGGTTCTATTGGGGAAACGTTTGACTTAGCCTGTGTTTGGGATTTGTGGCTGTCCTGTACTTGGACGCACTAACTGTAAGTCACTCTGAACAAGAGCGTCTGCTAAATTACTAAAATGTAACCTAATGTTCTTGGATAAATGAGATATTATTTGTAAGCTCAAGTTGTAAAAGAGAAGTTCAAAGCGAATACTCGTATTTATTAGGCCTATTATAATAAATAAATAAATTAATAATAGTGCACATTTGCGAGGTTCCTTATAAGAAGTCATTCGAACTCTAAACTTTATTATTAATTATGCTATTAGGCCTATTAGCTAACGGACCAATATTATCAATAGACCTACGTCATCAATGTACAAAAAAAGGACCCAAGTGCCATTTGAGGATAACTTATAAGTTCTACTCACTCAGTGTTGGCCTAGGCTATATCCTGTGAATTTCACATCAAATGACAACGATTAAAGTATAGTGATAGAAAGTGGCTGTTGCCCCTGAGTGAAAAATGAATCTTTTTTTTCTCCAACAAATTCTTTACATGGACGCTTACATATTTTGTCGTGAGAAGCTTGACATGATATCCGCATATCAAATACGTTTATTTCAGGCTTTTCAATGAATAGTGCCTGGGGGCAAACTAAATGACTAAATTAGCCTATTTTAATTGAAGGATGGGAAAAGCGCCTGCAGTATTTGAATGTCTATAAAACTGTGATCAAAATTCAAAGTCGACCGAGTCATTTATATGAGGGTCTATATGTATTATGAAATACATGTAATATAACACTTTAACTCCGTAAGTTTGTTGAAGACATTGTATAATATAAATCAATTGTTTTTGTCTCTAAAATGAATGGAATTACAGTAAGCGCGAGGCCTATTTCATACGTGATATGTGTCATGATATAGCCGATGGGCCTAATTCGATAAATATTTACTTAAATATATATTTACTTAAATAACTTTCACTTCACTTAAATACGTCCAGAGACATAATATAATGTGTTCCTAATTCGCTCCATAATATAATAGGCTATTGTTTTCCTGTAACACAATATGTCAAGTCTCCTCGTGGGTATTCATGAAACGAAATGTTGATACAATACACGCAACGTTTGTGATTCATCAAATGTAGGAGAAAAGTTGCTTCTTTTTTTAAAGCTAAATATTTCTTTAAAAGTATGATTGTGGTTATCCATTATATAAACTCATAAACGGTTGCATATCAGTCCATTATAGGTTACACATTGTCATTTACTTTTCTATTTTGAGGTCAATATAACCTAAACTAACATGTTCTATTTCCTTACCCACACAGCCAGAACCCATGGCAAAGAAGACCCGAAAGAGGACGAATGCAATAGAAGAGATGAGAGCTTCTCAATGGACAGCGATTTAGACTACAGCTCCGATGACAACATGACGGGTAACTCGATGTGTCAGAAAGATGATGGGGAGGGTAACGTGGATGAGGGCGTCCAAGGGTCCAACGGCACTGGCAGCACCACGTCTACCGGCAAGAACCGGCGGCGGAGAACGGCGTTCACGAGCGAGCAGCTCTTGGAACTGGAGAAGGAGTTCCATTGTAAGAAATACCTGTCTTTAACGGAACGCTCTCAGATTGCGCATGCCTTGAAACTCAGCGAAGTTCAAGTCAAGATCTGGTTCCAGAACCGGAGGGCCAAGTGGAAGCGCGTGAAGGCTGGTAACGTCAACTCCAAAACCGGCGAGCCCTCTAGGAACCCTAAAATCGTGGTGCCTATCCCTGTGCACGTCAGCCGGTTTGCAATAAGGAGTCAGCACCAACAGTTAGAGCAAGCCAGACCATAACATTTCTGTATGTTAAACCGATGGACTAAATACAGATTAAGTTAATTACACTGTTTAAAAACAGAAAAACAGCACACACGTTATTTTGGAATTGGACTACTGATAATCACAAACCAAGTTTATCCTTTGGTGAGTCTTTGTAAATCTTTGTGAGCCAGAGGAGAGCAAATTAATTGATGGTACATTGCTTTTCCTCTGCATTACTGCTGCATCGATCCACTGATGGTAAGCTGATTAAATACCAAGAAGACAAAAAAACTCAAAATGGTGACATATGTATCACCTTGGTTACGAGTGTAAATACCGAGATGGACCATAACTATAACCGCCATGGGACCAAATTGAGGACATTACAACAAGACAACAATACATCCAATTGTACATTTCCGAGATATTGATCAAAAATATAACCTACTTTTACGTCTGTTAGATTTCCTTTGACGGTTGTGCTGCTGATTCTGAAGGACCTTGCTTGTATTATTGTTGTTTTTGCAGCAGGCGCAAATCAGATCAGAATGAACAGGAGCACTTTTATCATTTCTAATTTGATCACCCCCCATACCAATACACATATTGTACACATAGCCTACAAATATCAGACACCTCAACCATCAATCATCTCCACCAAAAAGCAAAGAGTGGCCCTGTAAAACCATCCTACTTTTGTTCTCAGTTTGAGTTTCTTTCCATTGTTTCATTCCATGGTTGCTTGAATTATTTTTACTCATTGTGACTTTTTCAACAGTCAAGAAGCACGCTGCTAATTTATTTAATATTGTGCAAAAAGTAACTAACATTCCATGACTTATTGAGTAAATAATAAAGTGTGCATTAAAGATGAACCATTAGCGATTGTCAACAATTTGTCAGTTTGTTTATTGTCATTCCATTTTTGTGCAATTCTATTTGAATTTGAAATCTTTATCGAAATTACGCATGCGCGGGTTTACAGGCGCTTTCTTGAGTGCTGGGCTTTGAGTTGATCATGATATTTGAAATCCTTGGTTGATTATTATTTTCACCAATATATCAAATGCTAATTTGGGATTATTCAATTTGTTGTCTGCAAGTGACAAATATTATTTTCACAATCCACTAAGGAAGATAATTGGAAGATAATTGCTTATGTATTTTATCTTTGAATTAAGGTGATTAACGAAACGATTTCGTTTAGATTTACAACACAATTTATACTATTATTATTATTAAGACTATTACTTGTAATAACCCTGTCATTATACTATTATAATTAATGACTTTCAGATTTATATAATTTTGCCTGCACCAACTGTGAGTTGTGCAGATATTGCTGAGGCAGGACCAACTGCGAGGTTTGCAGGTAATGCAGAGGCAGGACCAACTGTTTATCTCTCCAACAGTAGAGCCATGCAGCCAGCCAGGGAGGTGACAGTTTTACAGCTCTACCCCTCTGCTCCAGCCACCCCCTGGAATTAAGGCCAACCTCGTCGCGTATGTTGGAGCAAATCAACCTGATGCATGCCAATAATAAATATGTAAGAAGATCTCGCTCGGCGACGCAATCTCGTGTTATGACAGGGGGTGGGTCGCATCAGCCAGGGTGAATGACACTCCCAGGTTCCTCCAAGGCTGTGAGGAACACCAATTCCCATCCGAGTGAAACGTCACGAGCACGGCTGTTTAGGAAGGTCGCGGCCTGGTGTCAGCCTTGAGCTTCGGCCTCACCTTGCCCCGGGCCCAGAGCGCCTCATTTATGGTACCGGGACAAAGAGGTGACGTGTGTTTGGCAAGCCTCCCAGCGCGCCAATTGCTTTGCCATTAATATTTACATCTATTGAGGTGGACAATTTCATACATTTATTTTGATAAGATTGGCGACTAAAATACAACGTAGGCCTACTTGCAGGACTTTCCCCTTGTGATCTCTAAGGACATCTTGTTGGTCTCTGTCATGTTCCGCGCATGAATAGCCTGCGTTAAACTCCATCTGTCAGCCCTACCACAGTAGGTCTATAGCCTACCCTAAACATAAACCGTTTCAAATGTCACTAGGCTAAATTATCAAATAATCCATTCTGATCATGTATTTATAGGTGTTATATAAACTAATTTTAAACAATATTGGTCATTATAATTCGCCTTTCTTGCAATAGGTTGGATACTAAATAGGCTAGGCTACACATTTTAAGACAAAGCTATTATTTTAAAAAACGACATTGTTTTACATTGTTCTAAAAAGCTATTTGTCAAAAAAAGTTGTTTTTAACAAACCCATTTGGAGTTAAATAATATTGTCTACAAGACCTACTGTATATAAATGATACACGTAAAACCCTCTATTCCAATGAGTATTGATTAAGCCCACAAGTGTCCTCAAATAAGACAACCATCATTCTCTCAGCTAAAGCATCCTCCAAGATGTTGTTGCAGTAGTTTAACGATCGTTCTGTCGTGTAGCCCCTCTCCGTCTCTCTGGCAGCATTTAGACAGCGCGCTATTCCCCCCGGCAACTACAACGCTATTATCGTCACGCGCATCATTTAACCCAGGCAAGCGCAGCACGCCACGCACCTGAACAACATTTTGATGTCAGTCATCGTTTGTAATTCGCACGCCATGATAAGGCACAAATAACGCTGTTATATCTTCAAAATCAACTCGAGGAAATAGGCTATGGATCCTGACATACAGACAGGCAATTTCATTTACATTGAATTCATCTTCTATTATGAGGCCTACAGCCTATCCAAATCATAAAGTTTACAGTCGCCTCTATTCAACCCACGTAAAATGTATTTTCCCTACTGATTCATCGTTGGAAATTCCCCAAGCACATTTTTTGATTATTAAACTGAAATCCCAACTCGTCATCGTAGCAGAAAGAGTGAATTACTGTAAAGCTCAGATTTATGGCCGCAGCTCGCGCTCTGGCTGAGCATCTCTGACAGGCCTGGCTACAAGATGAGCTCTCATGACCCGCTCTAGAGGAGTGTGTGTGTGTGTGTCTGTATGTTGTCTTCTATTCCACACAAACTCGTGCACACCCCGACAGAGATCCACTCAGGCATTTGATTACTGGATACTTACAACAAAATATGTCCATTACACAATTAATCAAATACAGATTTGCTAGATTAGATTGTATTGAAAGAACACACACTGAGCAATTTGTGTAGCCTACTTGAGGAGGATGTTTGACAGAGAAAGCGATATGAGTATCGAGGTGAGAGGGAGAGATCTGACAATTGCCCCGCTAACTCTAATGAATTTTTTTGCAAATTGTAATCAAGCCGGGCCGTCGCGGTTGGCTGATAAATGAGGCCCAAGGGGATTGGTCGGGACCTCCGCTTTTCACTCCAGCATGTCCCCCCTGCACTAAATTAACAGCAACTTGTCGAAGCTTCAAATTAACCCCCAATGATTAATTCTGATGGAAAGCGAGCCATGAGACTCGCGTGGCCTAATAGGCTCTGGCTTGAGAATGCTGCTACTGGAAATTAATACTCTATAAACCCCACATACACCAAGCTACACACATCTCTCTCTGTCTCTTAGTATCTCTTAGTATCGCTCTCTCTCCCCCAATTCAATTTAAGGGCTTTATTGGTATGGGAAACGTATGTTTACATTGCCAAAGCAAGTGAAATAGATAATAAACAAAAGTGAAATAAACAATAAAAAATTAACAGTAAACATTACACTCTCTCCTTCAGTATCGCTCTCTCTCTCTCTCTCTCTCTCTCTCATACTGTAGGTGCAGGCCAACATATAGCAAATACAGTACTAATATCAACAGAAAGATACAGGAACAAATACAGTACTAATATCAATAGAAAGATACAGTAACTAATACAGTACTAATATCAACAGAAAGATACAGTAACAAATACAGTACTAATATCAACAGAAAGATACAGTAACAAATACAGTACTAATATCAACAGAAAAATACAGGAACAAATACAGTACTAATATCAATAGAAAGATACAGTAACTAATACAGTACTAATATCACAGAAAGATACAGTAACAAATACAGTACTAATATCAACAGAAAGATACAGTAACAAATACAGTACTAATATCAACAGAAAGATACAGTAACTAATACAGTAGCTAATATCAACAGAAAGATACAGTGAACAAATACACTACTAATATCAACAGAAAAATACAGGAACAAATACAGTACTAATATCAATAGAAAGATACAGTAACTAATGACAGTACTAATATCAACAGAAAGATACAGTAACAAATACAGTACATAATATCAACAGAAAGATACAGTAACAAATACAGTACTAATATCAACAGAAAGTACAGTAGAACAAATACACTACTAATATCAACAGAAAATACAGGAACAAATACAGTACTAATATCAATAGAAGATACAGTAACTAATACAGTACTAATATCAACAGAAAGATACAGGTAACAAATACAGTAGCTAATATCAACAGAAGATACAGTAAACAAAATAACAGTACTAATATCAACAGAAAGAATACAGTAACAAATACAGTAGCTAATATCAACAGAAAGATACAGTAACAAATACAGTACTACTATCAACAGAAAGATACAGTAACTAATACAGTACTAATATCAACAGGAAAGATACAGTAAGCAAATACAGTACTAATATCAACAGAAAGATGACAGTAACAATACCAGTAACTAATATCAACAGAAAGATACGAGTAACAATACAGTTACTAATATCAACAGAAAGATACAGGAACTAATACAGTACTAATATCAACAGAAAGATACAGTAACAAATACAGATACTAATATCAACAGATAGATACAGTAACAAATACAGTACTAATTTCAACAGAAAGATACAGGAACTAAATACAGTACTAATATCAACAGAAAGATACAGGAACTAAATACAGTACTAATATCAACAGAAAGATACAGTAACAAATACAGTACTAATATCAACAGAAAGATACAGTAACTAAATACAGTACTAATATCAACAGAAAGATACAGTAACAAATACGAGTACTAATATCAACAGAAAGATACAGGAACTAATACAGTACTAATTATCAACAGAAAGATACAGTAACAAATAACAGTAACTATATCACAGAAAGATACAGTAACTAATACAGTACTAATATCAACAGAAAGATACAGTAACTAATACAGTACTAATATCAACAGAAAGATACAGTAACAAATACAGTACTAATATCCAACAGAAAGATACAGTAACTAATACAGTAGCTAATATCAACAGAAAGATACAGTAACAAATACAGTACTAATATCAACAGAAAGATACAGTAACTAATACAGTACTAATATCAACAGAAAGATACAGTAACAAATACAGTACTAATATCAACAGAAAGATACAGGAACTAATACAGTACTAATATCAACAGAAAGATACAGTAACTAATACAGTAGTAATATCAACAGAAAGATACAGTAACAAATACAGTACTAATATCAACAGAAAGATACAGTAACAATACAGTACTAATATCAACAGAAAGATACAGTAACAATACAGTACTAATATCAACAGAAAGATACAGTAACAATACAGTACTAATATAACAGAAAGATACAGTAACTAATACAGTACTAATATCAACAGAAAGATACAGTAACAAATACAGTACTAATATCAACAGAAAGATACAGTAACTAATACAGTACTAATATCAACAGAAAGATACAGTAACAAATACAGTACTAATATCAACAGAAAGATACAGTAACTAATACAGTACTAATATCAACAGAAAGATACAGTAACAATACAGTACTAATATCAACAGAAAGATACAGTAACAAATACAGTACTAATATCAACAGAAAGATACAGTAACTAATACAGTACTAATATCAACAGAAAGATACAGTAACAAATACAGTACTAATATCAACAGAAAGATACAGTAACAATACAGTACTAATATCAACAGAAAGATACAGTAACTAATACAGTACTAATATCAACAGAAAGATACAGTAACAATACAGTACTAATATCAACAGAAAGATACAGTAACTAATACAGTACTAATATCAACAGAAAGATACAGTAACAAATACAGTACTAATATAAACAGAAAGATACAGTAACAAATACAGTACTAATATCAACAGAAAGATACAGTAACAAATACAGTACTAATATCAACAGAAGATACAGTAACAAATACAGTACTAATATCAACAGAAAGATACAGTAACAATACAGTACTAATATCAACATAAAGATACAGTAACAAATACAGTACTAATATCAACAGAAAGATACAGTACAAATACAGTACTAATATCAACAGAAAGATACAGGAACTAATACAGTACTAATATCAACAGAAAGATACAGGAACTATACACTACTATATCAACAGAAAGATACAGTAACTAATACAGTACTAATATCAGTAGAAAGATACAGGAGGTCTCATTTAATTATACAGTGATTACCAGTAATTGTTGCAACAATATTTAATGTACCTCAGTGCAAATAGTCTCACTGAAGAGGTTTGACTTTGCTAAGGACAAATACATTTCTTCCATAAATTGTTACCATCTCAATCAAATCCATTATATAGTAAATGTTCAGAATAACTTAAATTCTTCATTTGCAAGAGTCAGAAAACATCAACTCTAATTCTAGAAGTACAATATCATTCACATCCACTGTAGATACATTTATGAACGTATTCCTAAATATATTTTATACAACTCTAACATTCCACAGGAATCTTTAGAGTGATCATCTAATTTGTATCTAAATTAAAAACATGTTTTTACTGCATGACAGAGTTGATTATTTCTCAGTAATAATAACATTTGCTTGGAGAACGTGTTCCTTCAAAAGAGGGACTTAATAAAATACTCAAATACTAAAACTAAGATTTGTGGGAAAATTTTTATCCACACTGAAGTAATTTCAGATGCAAATGAAAATAGCTTTCTAGATTCAGCATTTTACATTAATTTGGTTATTTCAGGTTCAGGTATGAAATATAATTATTATATTGTCCTAATTTGTCCACCACTTTTAGCATAAAATATCATGAAAATAACTCTTGGGAAAAGCATTTTCTATAAAGTACAAGTAGAAAATAATATTCAATCATTTCCATTTGACGGAGAAAGAAGCATGTGTATGGGCTACCATTGACCATGTCGTTTTCAAGTAATTATTTTAATTTAGTTATTTCTTAGTTATTTTCAGTGTTAGATATCTATGTAAATTGTGTGCTGAGGATGAAAATATATTTCTTGAACATCATTTCAGATTTACCTTGAATTGGGTTTGAGACAATTCCAAATCAATTCAGTCTATTCAGCAGATTAATTGCAATTCAATACAATAATTGAAAAAATACGTTTTTTTTATCATTGCGAATTTTTCCACTTCCTGAATTATATTTCAATTTAATTCATGAATTGATAAGTTTATTAAAGAAACTGACAACCTTAACCCAGAGTAAAGCATTAGTCATTTATACGGTCTCTATATCCATAGTATGCCCTGTCGGTATGGTTCACCATGGAGACAAATGTCATAACCAAACAGGGACACAGTCAGATACCTAGCTACTGGTCAGTCTGCTGGAGGATTTCCTTGGCCAGGTCCCCTGTAGCTATCTGTCCTCTGGATCGCCCCGCATCAGCCTCACACCACCACGGTACCTAGCTACCGTTCACGCCTCATTTGGGCACTCCCCTTGCATTCATAGTTGTGTCTCTCGGAGCAGAGCGGTCTGTGCTACCCAGTCCTCTGCTCTCTGACACTATCTGACTCATCTGGTACACCGTGTGTGTGCTTGTGTATGTGTGTCTATCCTCTCGTTGAGGCCATAACAACAAACACTGAGTTCATACTGATTCCCAACAACACAATGCCTGGCTTGGGACAAAAGGCATCGCTTTACATTGACTTGCCCTTTGAAATGTACTTTCTGAGCCTTTACTTAGCAAACTGCTAAATGGGCTTTTGAAAGTATTTAAATATGAGGAAACTGATATCCAATAGAACACCAGTCATCTGGAAAGCCCCCCCCCATCTCTCTCTCTCCCCCACAGCATTACCGTTTACCGAGAAACCACTCTACCCCCGTCTCTCTCTCTCCGTCCACAGCATTACCGTTTACCCAGAAACCACTCTACCCCCGTCTCTCTCTCTCCGTCCACAGCATTACCGTTTACCGAGAAACCACTCTACCCCCCATCTCTCTCTCTCCCCCACAGCATTACCATTTACAGAGAAACCACTCTACCCCCCATCTCTCTCTCTCCCCCACAGCATTACCGTTTACCGAGAAACCACTCTACCCCCCCATCTCTCTCTCTCCCCCACAGCATTACCATTTACCGAGAAACCACTCTACCCCCCGTCTCTCTCTCTCCCCCACAGCATTACTGTTTACCGAGAAACCACTCTACCCCCCCGTCTCTCTCTCTCCCCCACAGCATTACCGTTTACCGAGAAACCACTCTACCCCCCATCTCTCTCTCTCCCCCACAGCATTACCGTTTACCGAGAAATCACTCTACCCCCGTCTCTCTCTCTCCCCCACAGCATTACCGTTTACCGAGAAACCACTCTACTCCCCATCTCTCTCTCTCCCCCACAGCATTACCGTTTACCGAGAAACCACTCTACCCCCGTCTCTCTCTCTCCCCCACAGCATTACCGTTTACCGAGAAACCACTCTACCCCCCATCTCTCTCTCTCCTCCACAGCATTACCGTTTACCGAGAAACCACTCTACCCCCCATCTCTCTCTCTCCCCCACAGCATTACCGTTTACCGAGAAACCACTTTACCCCCGTCTCTCTCTCTCTCCCCCACAGCATTACCGTTTACCCAGAAACCACTCTACCCCCCCATCTCTCTCTCTCCCCCACAGCATTACCGTTTACTGTTTCCCGAGAAACTACTCAACCCCCATCCCTTTCCTCCCTCCTCTCTCAATTCAATTCAAGGGTTTTATTGGCATGGGAAACATATGTTAACATTGCCAAAGCAAGTGAAGTAGATAATAAACAAAAGTGAAATAAATAATACAAATGTACAGTAAACTCACAGAAGTTCCAAAAGAATAAAGACATTTCAAATGTCATTATGTATATGCACACATTCTCTGTCCCCCACAGCATTACTGTTTACAGAGTAACCACTCTACCCCACCTTCCTCTCTCTCCCCCACAGTATTACTGTTTACAGAGTAACCACTCTACCCCCCCATCCCTCCCCTTCCTCTCTGTCCCCCACAGCATTACTGTTTACAGAGTAACCTCTCTACCCCCCATCCTCTCTGTCCCCCACAGCATTACTGTTTACAGAGTAACCACTCTACCCCCCATCCCTCCCCTTCCTCTCTGTCCCCCACAGCATTACTGTTTACAGAGTAACCACTCTACCCCCCATCCTCTCTGTCCCCCACAGCATTACTGTTTACAGAGTAACCACTCTACCCCCCATCCTCTCTGTCCCCCACAGCATTACTGTTTACAGAGTAACCACTCTACCCCCCATCCTCTCTGTCCCCCACAGCATTACTGTTTACAGAGTAACCACTCTACCCCCCATCCTCTCTGTCCCCCACAGCATTACTGTTTAGAGTAACCACTCTACCCCCCCTCCCTCCCCTTCCTCCTCTGGCTGCTCTTTTCCTCACTTCCCGTCTAATCTCTTTAATTACATCTGCTGTCGTGGCCTGCCACGGTCCCATTGTCCTCTCCTGTGCCTGGTGCTTTGTGAGGGCAGACCCCTGTCCGTCTCCCCCCACCTCTCCTGTGCCTGGTGCTTTGTGAGGGCAGACCCCTGTCCATCTTCCCCCTTCTTGGCTGCTTTGTGCCCCCCTCGGCCATCTTCCTGAATCCCAGAGGGCTGGAGAGGGATTAAAGGGGTATTATCCCATTACAGCCAGGACATACAGGACCTCGCTCTAACGCCTTCATCTGCACCCCCCCCCCCCCCACACACACACACTAGTGCACGCATAGACACATACACACCTAAGCACATTGGAGCATGCAGACAGCCCAGAAGTACACTAGCACACACACACACACACAAGCATGCACACAGCTTAATTCCAGGCCCACCCCAACATATCCATCTCCTCAGTTCCCACCCCAACATATCCATCTCCCCAGTTCCCACCCCAACATATCCATCTCCCCAGTTCCCACCCCAACATATCCATCTCCCCAGTTCCCACCCCAACATATCCATCTCCCCAGTTCCCACCCCAACATATCCATCTCCCCAGTTCCCACCCCAACATATCCATCTCCCCAGTTCCCATCCCGACATATCCATCTCCCCAGTTCCCATCCTGACATATCCATCTCCCCAGTTCCCACCCCGACATATCCATCTCTCCAGTTCCCACCCCGACATATCCATCTCCCCAGTTCCCACCCCAACATATCCATCTCCCCAGTTCCCACCCCAACATATCCATCTCCCCAGTTCCCACCCCAACATATCCATCTCCCCAGTTCCCACCCCAACATATCCATCTCCCCAGTTCCCACCCGTTATCCATGTTTTGATTTAACAGACAACAGTTATATTAAGAAGCATATTTAGTCTTTATTGAAAAGAGACACATTACAGCAGAAGACTGTATTAGGTATCATGTTTCAACACGGTACTGTACAGATGACACAAACTCAATAGAACAATAATAATAACAATAATAATTAGGAGACCAATGACAATTGTAATAATAACCCTGCTTGATGCTGATAGGTCACAATCAAGGTGGATGAACTAGACTGATAACTGAACGAAACCCAAGCAGTTATGAGAAGAGAGGTCTTCTTCCATATCTAGACAGCATTAGAACCATATTAAACCATTTGACTGGCAGTCGTCTCGGGTTGGGTAGCTACATACAGGATGAATGACCAACGACAAAGAGGTCACCAAATACACACTGGAACCAAATAAACAAAAACAAATGACCATAGTTTGTTTATTAGCGTTTGTTGTTTACATCTATGTACATGTGGTGAACGCTGTGCTGATGATGTGTCGACTGGCATGTATAGAAGGGAGAGCTGTGGCCGGTTTAATGGTACTAAAGTAACAGCAGACTGATTGACATGGTGATGTGTCCCCCGTCCACCATAGTGCTCTTCTCCCTGGCAGGGGTCACACTGATACATGTCTCACGTGTAAAAAGTAGCTTCTAGATAGCCTGGAAACCAAACTGACATGCTCCGTTTCACCAATGAAACAAATGATATCTTCTGGATTCCAGGCTAGTTTTTTGATGCTTCCTGAACCCAACTATAAGGGAGGACAGCTCACACTATTGGCTAATAATGAATTCCACTGGCTGATTCAGAGGGGGAAGGAGAGCAGCTTGACCACCAATGAGGATTGTGTCCAATACGATGTTAAACCTCCTCATATCTCCCACTAGTGTGAGAGCCAGGGGCTGAGACAGGAACTGTTTCAGGCCAGCAGACATTATGAGGGAAGAGACCAGGGATCTACACAAACATCCAGCCATGCAAAAGTGTTCTACAGGAAAGACTTTGTGAGGAGAGGACTGAAGAGAGACCATCAAACTGAATACGTAGTGCATCGTCTTGTCATAAATAAAAGGACTTTGTCTTCTCCTCAGTCAAAACCTCACAAGTGTTATTGAGGGGGAGAACCCCTCTAGTGACGAGGGAGAGGTTTAACGCTGCTATTTCTGCTACTGCAACAATAAGATTCAATAAAGGTTTGGTCAGGTTCACGTTAGTGTTCATGGCTGCCTGTGGACAACTCCGGTTGTCTCAGCACTTCTCATGTTAATCACACTCAACATGTTTAGCTCTTTTCACATTTCTATCGGACACAGAAGCGTGTGTGTGATGTATGGGCTTGTCTACAGCGTACGCAGGTATTGCAAGGTGTGTGTAGAACAGAAACACCACTGTTAGCATGGATATCAATACCTGTCCTCCATATTGCTTTAATACCTGTACAGGTGAGGCAGGAGTCACTACTTATATTAGGCGTTTATATACACACACACACACACACACACACACACACACACACACACACACACACACACACACACACACACACACACACACACACACACACACACACACACACACACGGGAGGTAACATCAAGGGCAAAAGCAATCATAAATACGGGAGCATTTGATGCTTAGGAATGGTTTGGGGGAGAAAGACTCATATCACACACGAGGACGCACACACAGTAAGGTTGAAGAACAGGCAGAGGGACTTGTGCAGAGCAGAGACGTTGGCAACAGGAAGAGGGACAGGAGGAGAGCCCCTGATGCTAAACATTCCAGTATCGTTCAGTCAACCCATCACTGGCTGATTTCTTCCAATAAAAACACATGGGCATCAGCAAATCTCCACTCAAACCCCAGAGAGAACACGACGCTCTCAGAGTAAAGAACTTCCTGCTTCCTGCAGATACATCATGACATCACCACCAAAAGAGCTTTTCAAAAAGAGAGAAAGAAAAGCGATAGAGGAAGAGACAAGTAAAATATTATTTACACACAGTAGGATTCCAGACCCAGAGAAGCCCTTCCTATTGAGTCACTGAGCAGATAGGATGCATCCCAAATGGCAGCCTATTCCCTACATAGTGCACTTCTTTTAACCAGAATCCTATGGGCGCGGGTCAAAAGTAGTGCACTGTTCAAGAGAATAGGGTGCCATTCAGGACGCAACCGAAGAGATTCAAGAGGCAGAGACTGTATGATTGGTTGGGGAGCAACAGACATGGATATCCAATGACAGACAGAGGATGGAGGAAACGCATGCCGAGTACCTCAGAAGACCCGATGGGAGGCGGCCCAGAGTCTATCTTGACCAATGATGTCATATATGATGTCAGTCAACTTGACAAGGGGAAAACTCAGAGGGGGCCCAAATTAAGAACTCTTCTCCGAATCAGAAAAGTCTAATTCAATGAAGAAACAGTATCCATCAGATCATAAATATTCTACAAAAGCTGACAGCCCATCATGGGTTGAACTGCCAGACAAACGTCTTCTTAGATTACATTAAATACATTTAACACTGATGAGCCCATCTAGTATAAATAGTGCTACATTTACACCGTGGATGCTGTTCCTGGATCAGTTGTATATCAGCGTTAGTGAATGGGAGTATGGACCTGACAACTGATAGCTGCACCACACCTAAGTAATCAACAGGAACATGAGTCCTATCCATTTCCTCCCATCCTCTGCCTATCACTACGCAACAATACGTTATCATGTGTTTCCAGCTGAAACAGCAGATACAGTGTATTTGATGACCTGATAAAAGTAAAGAAAAGGCAGAATAATATGCAGAAGGATAAAACAGGAAAAATGAAACATTTTCCCTTGGTCTCTGTGTGGGTTGAGTGGACCCTATGATCATCCTGAAGAAGGCTGATGGTCTGGTACGACGCATCATGAGGCTTCCTATACATTCTGTAGGTGGACTGTTCTTCTGAACGGATGAAATGTAAATCTAAGACTGTTGTTGAGGCGACTGGAATTGTGGGGGAGAATTGACAGTCTCTGGTCCCTGAGCCTGGAAATACATACACGCTTTTTACACCTAGCAAGTGGCTTCTAATATATATGACAAACTCACTTCTCTGTGGAACTGATTCATTGGTCCAGCAATTCACAATGAGATATACACAATTTGGACGTGATGAACAACCTTTCTTTAATTCAACAGAGAAAGTGTCTGACATGCTATCACACTTTCTGTTTTATTTAGAAGGAATATCGGATATTTAGGAATTTTTTTTCTCTCACTTTCTTAAAATGTTTATACAAGAAGATATTTTTGTTTCACATTTCATAAAAAAAAAAAACATCCACAGGAGGAGAGAGAGATCACAATTTACTGAAGAGAAGAAAGGGGAAACACTGATTATGTGGAGAACTAAAGAAGCAGAGCAGAAGAGGAGTTCTGTTCAGTTGATCAGTGTTCTTTGTAGTTCTTTGTAGT
Source organism: Salvelinus namaycush (assembly GCF_016432855.1). NCBI lineage: Eukaryota > Metazoa > Chordata > Actinopteri > Salmoniformes > Salmonidae > Salvelinus > Salvelinus namaycush. Next base: position 51,184,847 of record NC_052313.1, read on the forward strand.
TCTTTGTAGTTCTTCGTAGTTCTTTGTAGTTCTCATGTTATAAGGTAGAGCTCCCATAACTTAAGCGAAAAGCAACCCCCCCTTCCCCAACATGCTACAGAGGCCCTCTTCAAACATCCAAAGTCTTTCCAAACCTGCAGGCCTCTGTTTCTATACAGCTGATATAGCAGTGATATAGTGTGTGTGTGGCCTGGGTTGAAGCTGGGAGCAGATTGCAGATCGGAGTCAATAGAGGGTATATGAGAAGGGGGTGTCGCTGCTTTTCACGTGATTTTGGCCACCTCCTCCCCATGTCCCATCATGCTTAGGGCTACATGCAGCCAGGTAGATAGCAGTGAGGGAAGCCGGTGACCTGACTCCACCCGGAAGTAACGCCAAGCCACCTCCTGCCCCCATGCTTTTACAGGGGAGGGCCTTGTGAGGAAATTGACAATTGGACCGAAGCGCAGGGGGGGGGGGGGGGTCATCATGATGTGGGGCAGAGAGCCAAAAGGACAGAGGGCTTCATCAACGGCAACTACAACAGGAGTGCTAGTGTCTTCTGTGTGAGATTAGTGGCAGAGTGGAGAGGGTAAGAGGTCAACGAGGGCTCTAAGACAAGGAGTGCAGAAGTAGTGGTTCCCAAAAGAGTTCAGTCATTTCTCCCAATTCAGACTCTCTCCAAGCCCCTCACTTCCAAAAATGTCAGTCAGGAGTTTTTTCAGTCAGGAGTTTGAGTGTGTAATATGCATACAATGTCACAATGTGTGTTTAGCCTGTTAATATCCTGCGAGCCGCAGTACCCAGAGGCCTCCTGAAGGGGGCGGTAGTGTTTATATGAGTGCGGTGCTGCCCGTGCTGCTGCAGCTGTTGTTGCGGTTGGTGTTGCGTCGGGACAGGTTGGGCGTGGCAATAAGTGGGTAGCGTTCATCGGGACAGCCGTACTGCAGCAACGTGTCAACACACTCCTGGCTGCTGGCCTGCCGTGCGTACGCCAGCGCGCTGTTACCGTGGGCGTCCCTCGCCATCAGATCCACCCCGTACTGGAGAGAGGAGAGAGGGATGGGGAGAGAGCAGAGAGGAGTGAGGGGGATGAGGGCGAGAGGGATAGGGGAGAGAGGAGAGAGGGATGGGAGAGAGGAGAGAGGGATGGGATAGAGGAGAGAGGGTTGGAGAGAGAGGAGAGAGGGGGACGAGGGAGAGAGGAGAGAGGGGGATGAGGGAGAGAGGAGAGAGGGAAAGATAGAGTTATTTGACATGGCAACATCTTGGTCTATAGACAACACTCAGGGTGAGGAACCATGGACGTGTAAGATCCTGTTGGTACCGCCCTCTCTCTCACCCAGATGAGGAGCTGTGTGATGACCACGTTGCCCTTGCGGCACGCCAGGTGAAGGGCGGTGCGTCCGTCTCCCTCTCCACACGTCTCGTTGACTTGCTCCCGGGAGCCGTGAGCCAGGAGCAGGATGACGCAGCGCAGGTCCTCCTCGGCTGTGGCCCTCAGCAGCTGCTGGCCCAGGGATAGGTCCACCCCCGAGAGCGACGCCAGGAACAACCGCTGCTCGTACTTAGCCCGGATCCAACGCTCACGCTCCTCCCTGAGAGAGAGAAATACACAGAGTAGTGGTTAAGAGGAACGTTCAGGATCTTAACATCATCTTGTGACGTTACCTTCTCCACCTGTTCATCTAGTCACACTCCTCCCTGGAGAAGGAACACATAGGACAGAAGGGGGACGTTCACCATAGTTCTACTTCACCTAGCAGTGTGGATATCTGCTGTTACAGGGATATCTGCTGACTGTTACAGGGATATCTGCTGACTGTTACAGGGATATCTGCTGACTGTTACAGGGATATCTGCTGACCGTTACAGGGATATCTGCTGACCGTTACAGGGATATCTGCCGACCGTTACAGGGATATCTGCCGACCGTTACAGGGATATCTGCCGACCGTTACAGGGATATCTGCCGACCGTTACAGGGATATCTGCCGACCGTTACAGGGATATCTGCCGACCGTTACAGGGATATCTACTGACCGTTACAGAGATATCTGCCGACCGTTACAAGGATATCTGCCGACCGTTACAGGGATATCTGCCGACCGTTACAGGGATATCTGCCGACCGTTACAGGGATATCTGCCGACCGTTACAGGGATATCTGCCGACCGTTACAGGGATATCTGCCGACCGTTACAGGGATATCTGCCGACCGTTACAGGGATATCTGCCGACCGTTACAGGGATATCTGCCGACCGTTACAGGGATATCTGCCGACCGTTACAGGGATATCTGCCGACCGTTACAGGGATATCTGCCGACCGTTACAGGGATATCTGCCGACCGTTACAGGGATATCTCCCGACCGTTACAGGGATATCTGCCGGCCGTTACAAGGATATCTGCTGGCTGTTACAGGGATATCTGCCGACCGTTACAGGGATATCTACTGACCGTTACAGGGATATCTACTGACCGTTACAGGGATATCTACTGACTGTTACAGGGATATCTACTGACTGTTACAGGGATATCTACTGTTACAAGGATATCTGCTGACCGTTACAGGGATATCTACTGACTGTTACAGGGATATCTGCGGGGTCGCTTTGGGAACCACAGGACCATTCTTAGCAAGAGCCTTGAGTTCAGATGGTAAAAAAGTGAATGGAAGAGTGGGTTAACTAGGAGTATGTTAACTAGCCTTATCTGTGAAGGAGAAAGACACCATGTTAACCCCATAGTGCTGAGAGAGAGACCAGGAGAGAGAGACCAGGAGAGAGAAACCAGGAGAGAGAAACCAGGAGAGAGAAACCAGGAGAGAGAAACCAGGAGAGAGAGACCGAGAGAGGAGGGAAGCGGGGCAGTGTGAGTTCAGAGTGGTAACTGTTTCCAGCTACTCAATCTAATCCTGTGATAGCGCTAATCTCTCCCTAATCCCCGCCATGTAAACAGAGCCTTTCAGCCCAATTGGGATTATCCATGCATCAATCCTCCTGTTAGAAAGGAGAGGAACCACAGTGGCCTGGGGAGAGGATAGGGGAGGGACAGGAGTGAGGATATAGAGCTGTCCTGTATCCCTAGAAACAGTCCCCCTCAGGGGGTCCTGGGTCCCCCACTAACCAGGATATGGAGAACACAGTATAGTGGAGCCTCACTGCTGGCTCACTTCCTCTGTAATGACCTACTCTGGTTGGAGGGTTAGGCCTGAGAGAGAGCATTACATTCACACACCAGGAGAGAGGGAGAGAGAAAGACAGATGGATATACAGTAAAAGTCAATCATTTAGACACATCTACTCATTCAAGGGTTTTTCATTATTTTTACTATTTTCTACATTGTAGAATAATAGTCAAGACATCAAAACTATGGAAACAAAAACGTGTTAAACAAAATCTAAATATATTTTATATTTCAGATTCTTCAAAGTAGCCACCCTTTGGCTTGATGACTTTGTACACTCTTGGCATACTCTCAACCAGCTTCACCTGGAATGCTTGAAGGAGTTCCCACATATGCTGTGCATTTGTTGGCTGCTTTTCCTTCACTATGTGGTCCAACTCATCCCAAACCATCTCAATTGGGTTGAGGTCAGGTGATTGTGGAGGCCAGGTCATCTGATGCAGCACCCAATCACTCTCCTTCCTGGTCAAACAGCCCTTACACAGCCTGGAGGTGTGTTGGTTCATTGTCCTGTTGAAAAACAAATGATTGTCCCACTAAGCGTAAACCAGACGTGCTGGCGTATTCGCTGCAGAATGCTGTGGTAGCCATGCTGGTTAAGTGTGCCTTGAATTCTAAATAAATCACAGACAGTGTAACCAGAAAGCACCCCCACACCATCACACCTCCTCCTCCATGCTTCACGGTGGGAACCACACACCTACTCTGCGTCTCACAAAGACACGGTGGTTGGAACGAAAAATCTCAAATTTGGACTCATCAGACCTAGGGACAGATTTCCACCGGTCTAATGTCCATTGCTAGTGTTTCTTGGCCCAAGCAAGTCTCTTCTTATTATTGGTGTCCTTTAGTAGTGGTTTCTTTGCAGCAATTCAACCATGAATGCCTGATTCCCGCAGTCTGCTCTGAACAGTTGATGTTGAGATGTGTCTGTTACTTGAACTCTGTGAAGCATTTATTTGGGCTGCAATTTCTGAGACTGATAACTCTAATGAATTTATCCTCTGCAGCAGAGGTAACTCTGGGTCTTCCTATCCTGTGGTGGTCCTCATGAGAGCCAGTTTCATCATAGCACTTGGTTTAAGCGACTGCACAAAGTTCTTGAAGGCCCAGATTGACTGACCTTCATGTCTTAAAGTAATGATGGACTGTCATTTCTCTTTGCTTATTTGAGCTGTTCTTGCCATAATATGGACTTGGTCTTTTACCAAATAGGGCTATCTTCTGTATACCACCTCTACCTTGTCACAACACAACGGATAGGCTCAAAGGCACTGAGGAAAGAAATTCCACAAATTAACTTTTAACAAGGCACACCTGTTAATTGAAATGCATTCCAGGTGACTACCTCATGAAGCTGGTTGAGAGAATGCCACGAGTGTACAAAGCTGCCATCAAGGCAACAAAGGGTGGCAACTTTGAAGAACCTCAAATATAAAATATATTTTGATTTGTTTTACACTTTTTTGGTTACTACATGATTCCATATGTGTTATTTCATAGTTTTGATGTCCTCACTATTATTCTACAATGTAGAAAATAGTAAAAATAAAGAAAAACCCTGGAATAAGTAGGTGTGTCCAAACTGTCGACTGGTACTGTCTGTAGAGTGTGAATCAAACCTTTCCATATCCCCTCCTCCTGTTAGTGCACTGGGTTTCAAGACCTTTTTAACACTGCCAATGATTTGGAATTTTGTTGAGACCCTCAAATTCAACAAAGCCAATGACAGCAACCGAGTCACCCACCAGAGGTTACTGTCTCACTGTCTGGGAACCACTTAGGGTTATGAAATGCTGGCTTCTCAAGGCAACAGGACAGTCTATGGACTGCCTATATGTTGACAGGTCTGAGGTGTAGGGGATAACTAAGTCGCCTCGTCAGCCATAACAGAAGATGAGTGATGAGACCTTAGGGTGTCTCAGGGGGTTAACCTCAAACAGACCCATTGACGGAAGTAATTACAAATTAGCCGCGTGTGGAGGGTCTCGCTCTCTCTCTGCAGGAGAAAGCGTTTTATCAGAGCAAGAGGGGGGCAGACGGACGGATGATAAAAATAGTCAATCTATAGCCCTGGGGATCGATGCCCTGCGACATCCTTCTTAATCAAAGCCTCGGCAACGGGATGACTGGGCTCAACCCCCGGCAACGATTTCCTTTTTCTTCAAACCACTGCAACCGTGGCTGAGCATCATCACACACACACACACACCGAGTGCCCTTACTCAACCCACACACACGCTTGCTCACACACACACGCTTGCTCACACACACACGCTTGCTCACACACACACACACACACACGCTTGCTCACACACACACACACACACACACACACACGCTTGCTCACACACACACACACACACACACACACACACACACACACACACACACACACACACACACACACACACACACACACACACACACACACCTGACAAACATCTAGCTAATATCAAAATGTCAGAAATTAGTTTCTGGCTAAACTTTACTCAAAGTAGCTATAGGCCAGGAAGGAGCATGTTCATTCACTAACTTCTGTGGTTATACAGAAAGGATGGAGGGAAAGGGAGAGAGACAGAGAGGAGGAGGGGGAGAGACAGACAGGAGGAAGGGGGAGAGACAGACAGGAGGGGGGAGAGACAGACAGGAGGAGGGGGGAGAGACAGACAAATACAAATAGATGGAGAGTTTTAGAGGTGTGGGAACCCAGTAGAATCTCATTAACTCTCTCCCCAGAGAATAGACTCACTGTGTTGCGTTTGGTTGTGTGTGTGTGTTTGAGGGGGTGTAACCTAGGTATGGGGGCCTGCCTGCCATATTACCCTCTCTGGTCGGGGGCTAGCCTAGCAGGACGGAATGTCCCTGGTCTTCCTGCCTGTCCCGGGGAGAGAGTGAGGAGGCTGGGCGGAGGTACACGGGCCAAAGCCCCAGGACAAAGCCCCAGGGAGGGGTGGGGCAGGGAGGGTCTCGGCAGGGGCCTGGGCCCTCGTCTCTCTGGGTGTGTGTGGAGGAAATGCGGAGGCAGCACTTCACTGCTTCCTGGCACGCATGCCTTCCCCAGAGGACAGAGTTGCTATGGCTGGAGCCTGAGTCTTCCTTCACCAGGACAGAGTTGCTATGGGCTGGAGCCTGGGTCTTCTCCAGGACAGAGTTGCTATGGGCTGGATCCTGGGTCTTCACCAGGACAGTTGCTATAGGCTGGAGCCTGAGTCTTCTCCAGGACAGAGTTGCTATGGGCTGGAGCCTGGGTCTTCCTTCACCAGGACAGAGTTGCTATGGGCTGGAGCCTGGGTCTTCCTTCACCAGGACAGAGTTGCTATGGGCTGGAGCCTGAGTCTTCACCAGGACAGAGTTGCTATGGGCTGGAGCCTGGGTCTTCCTTCACCAGGACAGAGTTGCTATGGGCTGGAGCCTGGGTCTTCACCAGGACAGAGTTGCTATGGGCTGGAGCCTGGGTCTTCTCCAGGACAGAGTTGCTATGGGTTGGATCCTGGGTCTTCTCCAGGACAGAGTTGCTATGGGCTGGATCCTGGGTCTTCCTTCACCAGGACAGAGTTGCTATGGGCTGGATCCTGGGTCTTCTCCAGGACAGAGTTGCTATGGGCTGGAGCCTGAGTCTTCTCCAGGACAGAGTTGCTATGGGCTGGAGCCTGGGTCTTCCTTCACCAGGACAGAGTTGCTATGGGCTGGAGCCTGAGTCTTCACCAGGACAGAGTTGCTATGGGCTGGAGCCTGAGTCTTCACCAGGACAGAGTTGCTATGGGCTGGATCCTGGGTCTTCTCCAGGACAGAGTTGCTATGGGCTGGAGCCTGGGTCTTCTCCAGGACAGAGTTGCTATGGGCTGGAGCCTAGGTCTTCTCCAGGACAGAGTTGCTATGGGCTGGATCCTGGGTCTTCTCCAGGACAGAGTTGCTTAGGGCTGGATCCTGGGTCTTCTCCAGGACAGAGTTGCTTAGGGCTGGAGCCTGGGTCTTCCTTCTCCAGGACAGAGTTGCTATGGGCTGGAGCCTGGGTCTTCCTTCACCAGGACAGAGTTGCTATGGGCTGGAGACTGGGTCTTCCTTCACCACGACAGAGTTGCTATGGGCTGGATCCTGGGTCTTCTCCAGGACAGAGTTGCTATAGGCTGGAGCCTGGGTCTTCTCCAGGACAGAGTTGCTATAGGCTGGAGCCTGGGTCTTCACCAGGACAGAGTTGCTATGGGCTGGAGCCTGAGTCTTCTCCAGGACAGAGTTGGTATGGGCTGGAGCCTGGGTCTTCTCCAGGACAGAGTTGCTAAGGGCGGGAGCCTAGGTCTTCTCCAGGACAGAGTTGCTATAGGCTGGATCCTGGGTCTTCTCCAGGACAGAGTTGCTATGGGCTGGATCCTGAGTCTTCTCCAGGACAGAGTTGCTATGGGCTGGATCCTGGGTCTTCTCCAGGACAGAGTTGCTATGGGCTGGATCCTGGGTCTTCTCCAGGACAGAGTTGCTATGGGCTGGAGCCTGGGTCTTCTCCAGGACAGAGTTGCTATGGGCTGGAGCCTGGGTCTTCTCCAGGACAGAGTTGCTATGGGCTGGATCCTGGGTCTTCTCCAGGACAGAGTTGCTATGGGCTGGAGCCTGAGTCTTCTCCAGGACAGAGTTGCTATGGGCTGGAGCCCGGAGGCAGAGACAAGGGCCCAGACACCCACACACACACGGCGCCTGACAGGTGGTCATGTTGGACACAATATGAACGGACACACTCAGGGTGCGATGGTGACAGCACAGCATTGTAAGGGAGAAGAGGAAGTGTCCACATTCACACACGAGCACAGGATGGATGTCCACCCCTCCTACAACAGCCTCCCCAACACGTGACAACCCCCCCCCCCCCAACAACACTGCTGGTATACCCTACTGACAAGCACATAGCGACACTATTTCCCCCCTGAATGAGAAGATACACTACTGAGAATGAATCCATTACTAAGTGATTTTCCAACCCAATGTGGTGTTCATCTTGAAGGGCATTAAGGGGCAGCATGCTACCATTATCCTCTGGTTAGAGTATTGAGAGCAGTTTGGAAACTAGAAAGGCTAATTGGACTAATTAGCTGCTCAGAAAGGCTCTCTGACAATAGCTGGGGAGGGCGGTGTGTGTGCCTGAGGGTGTGTGTGTGCCCCCCTCCCTCTCTCTGTGTGTCTAAGAGAGGTACCTGTCTGACTGCAGCTCACTGTTCCACCATGTTTGTCTCACTTATCACATTGGATTAGGGGATAGGCTGTAGCACCACGGAGCACTATGAAGATAATTAACCACAGGTCCTGCTCAGACAGACTGACAGGGACACACTCTCACACAGGATGCAGCCACACACACACACACACACACACTCCCCACAACCCCTATTCTCTCTCACCACCTACAGCAAATGCTTAAAAAGGGAACACGAAGGGGGAGAGTGTGTGTGTGTGTGTGTGTAAATAATAATCACAGGAGGCAGATTTCCTAGCCAGTCTAATGAAACACTACAGGTCATGCCAGCGAGGGCTCCAACATGTCCGAACGCAATGAGCCTTTCACCAGAAATGCCCCCGACCACAACACACACACACTTCAACGTTTCCCATTAGTGCATTCATGTGAGACGACAGTAACACATTATTATCATGATAATGACTTAGGTAAATATATTCGACCCTGAGAGAGAGGAAGCCCATACATGTACAACCTGGTTTGCTCTCTCTGTACTGTAGGTTGAGAAGCAGTGGTGAATGGTAAATACATGGCGCTGTGTGTTAGTGTGTGTTACAAGCGTCAGTGAAACCCATGACAAACCCCTTGGTTAATATAACAGCGGACAGGTTTGACTGACAGCTTCATTAGCCTGTGTTAGGAGGTTGTTAGTGGGACTGTTTACTTCCGCCCCCGCAGGAGAGGAGCGACAGTGGGGTTCTGTCGCCGTTGGAAACAGTGGGGTGAGGAATGTGCTTGTTTGGGGTTACCCGGGGATAAACAGGGGGGGCTGGTGTCAGTCTCTGACTCAGCTGGGGCCAACTGGAGACAGGAGCTGAAGAATAGATATCTGTCATTTCCTGCCTCTTTTAGGTGCATGAGTCTGTGTTTGTATTATTTCTATGTGTGTGTGTGTGTGCTGGTTCTCCCTGGCCAGTCTCTTTGTTGCAGTATGTTTACACACAGGCCCAGTAGTTTCCTGTCTCCCCCAGACCCCCAGGCAGAGCCCCGTCTGATTGGTCAACTCTGACAGCCGTCCACTCCACTGGGCCGTTCGACCGTGACTGGCCACCAGCTGCTCTCCACTGCCACTACGACCAGGGGGAGGGAGGGGGTCTACGACCCCAACATAGACCCTGGATACAAGAGTCCCACATCATACTAAATCACAACAATATTCATTATCTACCATTATGGTATTACCAAATGATCATTTATATTTGATGGATATTGTTGCCTATTAAAGTGATTAAATTATTTTGACACGCAGTGATTCATTAAGTGACAAAATAATGTATCTTTGTTTTCCACCTAAAATGAAGTTGACCTTATTACCAATGTCCAAAATTACCAGCATTATCATAACTGTCATCACCCGCATCATGATCATTTCCAGCATCATTACCGTAAAGGGCTGTTATTCGATGCCCTCCAACAACATCACATCATCACGAGACATTCCTCATCATGATCATTTCCAGCATCATTACCGTAAAGGGCTGTTATTCGATGCCCTCCAACAACATCACATCATCATGAGACATTCCTCATCATGATCATTTCCAGCATCATTACCGTAAAGGGCTGTTATTCGATGCCCTCCAACAACATCACATCATCATGAGACATTCCTCATCATGATCATTTCCAGCATCATTACCGTAAAGGGCTGTTATTCGATGCCCTCCAACAACATCACATCATCATGAGACATTCCTCATCATGATCATTTCCAGCATCATTACCGTAAAGGGCTGTTATTCGATGCCCTCCAACAACATCACAACATCATGAGACATTTCTCAACATGGTCATCTTTATCTCTTAACAAAGAGAGCAGACATCCTTGTTAACAAACACAATAACATCCGTATCATATTCCCATTGTAACAGTGTGGTGCTGGTTCTGCTCTGCTCTGAGACGTACGGACCTCAGGAATACCACAACCATTCATTACAGAATGGAACTGTGGCAGAGCAGTGAGAGGAACCAGGTTGGACTGAAGTCCTCAGTCAGTGACACACACACACACACACACACACACACACACACACACACACACACACACACACACACACACACACACACACACACACACACACACACACACACACACACACACACACAGCGTCGTCAGTCAGTCAGTGAGTGAGCAGAGTGGCCCTCTCCTTTGGCCTAATTAGCCCTCTCTAATTCAGCTCGTTAGGACTCGTTTCAACTCGTTAGGGTTCCACTGACTCCCAGGTAATGAGGTCTGGCAGGAGGAATCTGTCACCTGGACAGCTCCCCAGTACAACCTGAGGAGACTAAGACCAGGGTGAGATCACCAGACCATACACACAGGCTCACATACAGAGAGGTAGTCACTAGAGTGAACAACACATACAGAGAGGTAGTCACTAGAGTGAACAACACATACAGAGAGGTAGTCACTAGAGTGAACAACACATACAGAGAGGTAGTCACTAGAGTGAACAACACATACAGAGAGGTAGTCACTAGAGTGAACAACACATACAGAGAGGTAGTCACTAGAGGGAACAACACATACAGAGAGGTAGTCACTAGAGGGAACAACACATACAGAGAGGAGAGAGGTAGTCACTAGAGGGAACAACACATACAGAGGTAGTCACTAGAGGGAACAACACATACAGAGAGGTAGTCACTAGAGTGAACAACACATACAGAGAGGTAGTCACTAGAGTGAACAACACATACAGAGAGGTAGTCACTAGAGGGAACAACACATACAGAGAGGTAGTCACTAGAGTGAACAACACATACAGAGAGGTAGTCACTAGAGTGAACAACACATACAGAGAGGTAGTCACTAGAGTGAACAACACATACAGAGAGGTAGTCACTAGAGTGAACAACACATACAGAGAGGTAGTCACTAGAGTGAACAACACATACAGAGAGGTAGTCACTAGAGTGAACAACACATACAGAGAGGTAGTCACTAGAGTGAACAACACATACAGAGAGGTAGTCACTAGAGTGAACAACACATACAGAGAGGTAGTCACTAGAGTGAACAACACATACAGAGAGGTAGTCACTAGAGGGAACAACACATAGAGAGGTAGTCACTAGAGGGAACAACACATACAGAGAGGAGAGAGGTAGTCACTAGAGGGAACAACACATACAGAGGTAGTCACTAGAGGGAACAACACATACAGAGAGGTAGTCACTAGAGTGAACAACACATACAGAGAGGTAGTCACTAGAGTGAACAACACATACAGAGAGGTAGTCACTAGAGTGAACAACACATACAGAGAGGTAGTCACTAGAGTGAACAACACATACAGAGAGGTAGTCACTAGAGTGAACAACACATACAGAGAGGTAGTCACTAGAGTGAACAACACATACAGAGAGGTAGTCACTAGAGTGAACAACATATACAGAGAGATAGTCACTAGAGTGAACAACACATACAGAGAGATAGTCACTCGAGGGAACAACACATACAGAGAGGTAGTCACTAGAGTGAACAACATATACAGAGAGATAGTCACTCGAGGGAACAACACATACAGAGAGATAGTCACTCGAGGGAACAACACATACAGAGAGATAGTCACTAGAGTGAACAACACATACAGAGAGGTAGTCACTAGAGGGAGCAACACATACAGAGAGGTAGTCACTAGAGTGAACAACACATACAGAGAGGTAGTCACTAGAGGGAACAACACATACAGAGAGGTAGTCACTAGAGTGAACAACACATACAGAGAGGTAGTCACTAGAGGGAACAACACATACAGAGAGATAGTCAGTCACTAGAGTGAACAACACATACAGAGAGGTAGTCACTAGAGTGAACAACACATACAGAGAGGTAGTCACTAGAGTGAACAACACATACAGAGAGGTAGTCACTAGAGTGAACAACACATACAGAGAGGTAGTCACTAGAGTGAACAACACATACAGAGAGGTAGTCACTAGAGGGAACAACACATACAGAGAGGTAGTCAGTCACTAGAGTGAACAACACATACAGAGAGGAGAGAGGTAGTCACTAGAGGGAACAACACATACAGAGAGGGAAGAGGGAAAAAGGTACACATGGTACCACAGAAAGAAGAGGTAGACAGACAGAATAGCTGTAAAATAGAGAGCAGATAGATACTATTGTCTTACAAGGTAAAAATACCCTAGACCCCCCTCAAAACAAGGGGTCTGAAATCAATTACACTTTGGTCGTTAGCTGCCCTTGGATAGTCACAGATAATTAAGCTCAGCGCTTTTTTTATGATGAGCAGATTAGTGTCTCTGTTACTGGGCCTTTGCCTGGCCTGATACTGTTCCCTGATTGGCTGGCTGGGGGAAAATGGGCAAAGCTGATGGGAAGTGCCCTCAGCTGGATCACAATGGTCCAGTAGTGGCATGAAGAGCAGAGAGAGAGGAAAGGAGGGAGGTAGGGAGGGAGGGGGAGAGAGAGAGGGGAAGAGAGAGGGGAGGAGATTGAGAGAGGGAGGGAGGCAGATCGAGAGAGGGAGGGAAGGAAGGAGAGAGAGAGGGGGAGGGAAGGAGAGAGAGAGAGGGGGAGGGAGGAAGGGAGGGGGAGAGAGGGAAGGAGAGAGAGGGGGGGGGGAGGGAGGAAGGGAGGGGGAGAGAGGGAAGGAGAGAGAGAGGTGTAGGTAGAGAGAGACAGAGCAACACTCCAGTAGTGGCATACAGAGCAGATAACAGGGGAAAGGTCAAGAGGGAGAGATGGGAGAAAGGGAGAGGGAGAAAGGGGAGAGGGACAGTGTCTGGCTGAGCACAAACCTGGCTGCCTACCTACCTTGCGACCCGACCAGGAAGTCCTGAGAGAGTTCAGACCCATTGACATTTCTGTTCATATTAGCCCCGATGCAGATGAGTGGGATTAGAAGGTGTTTAACGGACATTTTTACCCCTTTTCTGAAGCTCCTCACAGGGGACCTGGCTGAAACAGAACAGTTCCACAGCTCCAATGGTGCATAACGTCACCCTCCCAGAAACAGTCACGTCATTACGGCTCAGATTCAAGTGGTTTAAATCGCAAAGGATCTTTTTATTTCCAAGTATGAATATTTCTCAACTAAGTTAAGGACAGCACATAGGACTGCTGCATGTAGACATCAATCTTTATGGGACAATCAAATTAAATAAACAATTGATACATACATAACAGATAAATACAGCCTGTCTAGGTTTCAGACATAATTAACTTGATCTCATTTCCAAACGATCAAACAGTGGGATTATTCAATTAAATTGGGAGTAAATAAGACATTTCTTCTCAATTAGCCCCTGCTAGATCTGTTATGGTTTGTTTAAAATGTTTACCAGCCACGGTCTGTACTAACAGTGAACCAAATCAGTCTGAACACATTACCAAGACAACAAGGAGAACTCGCTTTTTCATGAGCAATTTGCGGACAAATACGGCAATTACAGAAAGGCCTAGCTACCTACCACTTCACTTATTATCCATATACAGACTAATCTGTGCTTCAGGAATGAGAAAATGAGAGAGAGATAATACAGACACAGAGGGAGAGAGAGGGAGAGAGAAACAGAGGGAGAGAGAGGAAGACAGAGACACAGAGAGGGAGAGAGACAGAGACACAGACAGACAGAGGGAGAGAGAGGGAGAGAGAGACAGATGGAGAGAGACAGAGAGACAGAGACACAGACAGAGGGAGAGAGAGAGACACAGACAGAAGGAGAGAGAGACAGACAGAGACACAGAGAGAGAGAGAGAGAGACAGAGAGAGAGAGGGAGAGAGAGAGATGGCGAGAGGGAGAGACAGAGACACAGACAGAGGGAGAGTGAGGGAGAGAGACAGAGACACAGACAGAGACAGACAGAGGGAGAGAGAGACACAGACAGAGGGCGAGAGGGAGAGAGACAGAGACACAGACAGAGGGAAAGACAAAGACAGAGGGAGAGAGAGGGAGAGAGAGAGACAGAGGGAGACAGAGGGAGAGAGACAGACACAGACAGAGGGGGTGAAAGACAGACAGACAGAGGGAGAGAGGGACTCTCACAGCCAGACACACATTATTATGCATTTCTTCATTATTAAATTGGGGGATGAAACCCTAGATGAGGTCATCTCGTTGACCAGATCATCTGATGAGTCAGCCATAAATAATAGACCCTTAGTCTTCCCTTATTAGCATCCCTCCTCACGACGACTGCATCCAGCCTGGGATGAATGGCTCTCTGATTGGCTCGTCAGCCAGTTTAATGTCAATAGTAAATTGGAAGCCTTGTTAACCTAGTTGGGGACAGGATTACGGGGAGAGATAGTAAGCAGCCAGTCATGTAAAAATGAATGTCTATCAGGGTCTAATTTAATCAAGGGCAGCTCCCTTTTTACAGAGGAATTACAATGTAGGAAGCCAATTATTTTGAACGTTTACGCTGTGGTCCCTGCCTGTCAGATAAGTGTGTGTGTGTGTGTGTGTGTGTGACCTCACCAAGAGAGAAGGACCAGCTAGTTAACTAACAGATGAAACAGACCTCACCAAGAGGGAAGGACCAGCTAGTTAACTAACAGATTAAATGGACCTCACCAAGAGAAAAGGACCAGCTAGTTAACTAACAGATTAAACAGCCCTCACCAAGAGGGAAGGACCAGCTAGTTAACTAACAGATTAAAACAGACCTCACCAAGAGAGAAGGACCAGTTTGGTTAACTAACAGATTAAACAGACCTCACCAAGAGAGAAGGACCAGCTGGTTACCTAACAGATTAAATGGACCTCACCAAGAGGGAAGGACCAGCTAGTTAACTAACAGATTAAACAGACCTCACCATGAGGGAAGGACCAGCTAGTTAACTAACAGATTAAACAGACCTCACCAAGAGGGAAGGACCAGCTGGTTAACTAACAGATTAAATAAATCTCACCAAGAGGGAAGGACCAGCTAGTTAACTAACAGATTAAATAGATCTCACCAAGAGGGAAGGACCAGCTAGTTAACAGATTAAACAGACCTCACCAAGAGGGAAGGACCAGATAGTTAACTAACAGATTAAATAGACCTCACCAAGACCCAGGCCATCTACAGCTCTTCGTCTGGGACAGCACTCACAGGCAGCACGCACAAAAGTGCACGCACACACACATCCAAGCAAACGCACACAGACACCGGGAGAGCCCCAGCACACCTCTACCCTGGGGGATAATTATCCTGTGCGGGCCCCTGTCCCCTCTGGTCCCTGGGGCCCAATCCCACCGCTTTCTGGAGGGTGGGCCTCACCCCCCCCACACCTGCACCCCGGTCCAGATTAAAAGCCCTGTCTGGTCTAATTTTAAATCTGTTACTGCTGCCCTTTCTTAGGGGAACAAGACTAATCTATTCCCATAAAAGCTTATCTCTGTTCTCTCTCCCCTCCGTGAGGCACGCTGGGCCTTCTGTTGAATTATTACTAGCTGGGCATTTGTCATGAGGTACGCTGATGTTAAGTGTATCGTAGGGCTGGGCGCTGAGGAGCTGGTCGTGTGTCTGTGGAATGATGGCGTGCCTGGGATGGCTGGCTGTTCCCCTCTCCTCTTTTCTCTCGTTCCCTCCATCCTTCAGCTGTCTAATTAAGGTGAGGCCTCCTAGCATCCACTCCCCCTTTCCCATTATTGTCAACCAGCAATTACTCCCCCATCCTCATCACAAAGCTAGGTGACCAGTCAGTCTATCCAACACTTCAATCCTTTCAGTTACCCTCTCCAGTCCAACTGTAGACTGAAACAAACACTTTGACCCCAACAGTCAGAGGGTGAAACTAACAAAGGTCAACTGTAGACTGAAACAAACACATTGACCCCAACAGTCAGAGGGTGAAACTAACAAAGGTCAACTGTAGACTGAAACAAACACATTGACCCCAACAGTCAGAGGGTGAAACTAACAAAGGTCAACTGTAGACTGAAACAAACACATTGACCCC